>NC_085860.1:21295483-21337983 GCF_034702125.1 Engraulis encrasicolus
TTTCATTTATGCATATTCAATTACTTATTTTTTAATCACAAAACTGCCGTTTGCATGAACTGAAACGTTTCCTCTGGTTGCTTACACTTTTCACAATGTCTGTTTGCTTCAAGCCCGAGTCCGACCTGAGTCCGACAGATATTCTATTTTTTTTGTCCGAGTCCGGCCCGGCCCGTCGGGTTCCGACCCGGCCCGTCGGACTTCGGTCGGGTTGCCATGCTCTGACACACACACACACACACACACACACACACACACACACACACACACACACACACACACACACACACACACACACACACACATACTGTTAACACTGCACCCAACACACTCTTTACCTACCTTTTAGACACACACACAAACACCACACACACACACCACACACACACATACTGTTAACACACCCAACGCACTCCTTACCTACATTTTAGACACACACACAGATGAGGCCAGTAGAGTTGCTCTTCAAACATTTAGTTTGGAGGGCGTGTGTGTCTGAGTGCTGGAAAGAGTGTGCGTCAGAGCATGGCAACCCGACCGAAGCCCGACGGGCCGGGTCGGAACCCGACGGGCCGGGCCGGACTCGGACAAAAAAAATAGAATATCTGTCGGACTCGGGTCGGGCTCGGGCTTGAACCAAACAGACATTGTGAAAATTGTAAGCAATCAGAGGAAACGTTTCAGTTCATGCAAACGGCAGTTTTGTGATTAAAAAATAAGTAATTGAATATGCATAAATGAAAATGTTGGTAGGCTACTCGTGCGAGTGATTATTATTGGCTGTATGCACGCGCCAGTTACCGTGGCAACATGGACGCTCACTCCCAGTCAGCCGAGCAGGAATGCCGAGTCAACTTGCGCCAAATACAGTTGTCAGTGAACGCGTGGTCTTTTGTTGTAGGCCTAGGCCATGTTTTAGCATGCCTTCGGTGCTGTCTTAAATGTTGAACATAAAATGACGAAGTTTGTCACTGCATTGCTCGCCAAGGATTACATTTCCAGCAAGGGGTAGCAAGGAGCATAATATGGATTAAAGAAGACGCACACGCTACGTGGAGTTGCCTAAGGTAGGGGCGAAGAGGTTTCCTGTTACTACTTTGTCCGCTGTGACATTTCATGTCCTTCACGTAGGTTCTTAATTCTTGTCACTTTTACTGTAGCCTACAGTTGTAACTATGCGCGTGCAACCTTTCCTGATTTTATATTGACCGCATGGACATCAGGGGAAATGACATTCTCTTGGAGGGCCGAACAGGCTACTGTTCTTCGGGGTGAACTTATAGCCCATCCTTCTTAACGACAAGGAGTGGCATCTTCACCGGCTCGCGGGAATTTGTTTGCACTAACAGTAACGTAACAAATGCGTCCATAGCCGCGCTGACTGCATCCAAACCGTATTCGTTAGTTTTCGCCTTTCTTATCCTCTCACGCCCCTCCCATGCATTTGATCACAGCACCCAACATCTCTGGTCTAACCGAAAGAAACATAAGGTGCGCTGTCACATGTATGCGTGTGTTTATACTTACTATGCGTGCGTAACTAAATTAGGCTACAGCAAATTGCCTCATCCTAGTTGCCTATCCTGGCTATTTATCACGTGCTATTTTGAGTATGAAGGAGGCCACATAGAAAATATTGCTTGCGCACAGGTTCTGTTGTTATTACAGTGGTCTCGGGCTTCGGACGGGTTCGGACACAAACATTTTAATTAGTCTCGGGCTCGGGTCGGGGTTGATCACTTTTCTGTCGGCTGAGGGCCGGGCTCGGACAAAAAAAACCGGCCCGAGCCACGCTCTAGTGTGCGTGCGTCTTAAGAGCGTGTTTGTGTGCGTGCAAATGCTTGCGTGTGTGTTTGTGTGTGTGTGTGTGTGTGTGTGTGTGTTATGTTATGTTATGTGTAAAAGTATGATTGTGTGTGTGTGTGTGTGTGTGTGTGTTAAGTGCTCAAGACCCATATCCGCACTTCCAGCAACACGTTTAGCTATTTTTAATATGTCACATGTTCCCTAACCTATTTATTCAGTGGGGGGTTCGAAGTCTCTCGCTCTCTCTCCCCCTCTCTCTCTCTCCTCCCTCTGTCTTTCTTTATTTCTTCCTTCTATCCTTCCTTTTCTTCTTGTTCTTGCTCTGATAACTACACCCCCCCCCCTCTCTCCTTGCTCCAAATTTGTCTCGTCTTTCTATCTTTCTATTGCGCTGTCTTTCATTTCTCTTCTTCCCTTTCCATTTTTCTTTTGTTGTTCTGTCTCTCTCTCTCTCTCTCTATGTGATATTGTACTCTTCTGTGTGTAATTTCATCTTATCTCATCAAAATGTGTGTTTTAGCGTTTTTTTGGCCGAATATTTTCGGCGCACCTCTAATCTCATCCCATCTCATTCTCTTTTCTCTCTCACCATCTTGCTTTCCTTTGTACTTTGCCCCTGTCCTTACTCTTCCTCCTCCTTTTCCTCCTTTTCCTCCCCTCTCTTTCTCCTCCTCCTCCTCCTCTCTCTTCTCCTCTCCTCCTCTCTCTTCTCCTCTCCTCCTCTCTCTTCTCCTCTTCCTCTCCTCTTTCTCTTCCTCCTCCTCCTCTCCTCTTTCTCTTCCTCCTCCTCCTCTCTCTTCTCCTCTCCTCCTCTCTCTTCTCCTCTTCCTCCTTCTCTCACTTCTCCTCTCCTCCTCTCTCTTCTCCTCTTCCTCTCCTCTTTCTCTTCCTCCTCCTCCTCTCTCTTCTCCTCTCCTCCTCTTCCTCTCACCCTTTTCTCCTCCTTCTCTCCTCCTCTTCCTTTTTCTCTTCTTTATCCTCTTCATCCTCTTCCTCCTTGTTTTCTTTCTGTACCTCTCCTCTGCTCCCTTTCTTGCTCTTCCTTTCCTCCGCTATCTTTCTTGCTCTACATTCTTTACTCTCTACCGCTCCCTCCCTTTCTCTTTCTCTTTCTCTCTTTCTCTTCTTGGCTTCTTCCTCTTTGTCTCCTCCTCTGTTCTCTCTTTCCTACATATCTCTTTGTATCTAGCTCCCTCTCCAGCTCTTCTCTCCCTCCCTCTCTCCCCCACTTCATCTCCTCCTCCTCCATGTATCTCTCTCTCTTCCCCTCCCTCCTTCCCTATCTCCCTATCCCCCTATCCCCCTCTACCTTTATTTGGTTCCGTGTGTCTCTCTCTTACTCCTTCTCAACATCTCTCTCTCTCTCTCTCTCCCAAACATTTCCTGCCGCTCTCAACTGACCTGTCACTAATAAAGTCTAAAATAAATATAGTTTATAAAATCCTCTCTCTCTCTCTCTCTCTCTCTCTCTCTCTCTCTCTCTCGTCACCTCCTCCTCCTCCTCCTCCTCCTCCTCTCTGCAGACGTTCCTGCTTGCGGAGGAGTACCATAGGGAGTCTATGCTGGTGCAATGGGAGCAGGTGAAGCAGAGAGTGCTGCACACACTACTGGGGGCCGAGGAGGATGCACTGGACTTCAGCCAGGACGTGGAGGTAGAGAACACACACACACACACACACACACACACACACACACACACACACACACACACACACACACACACACGCACACATTTATGCAAATTTGCAACACACAGGACGTGGAGGTAGACAACACACACACACACACTACACTGGATCACATCACACAAAGCATATAATATGTACCACACAAAAGATGCTACGCTCGCTCGAGACGCATGCACACATTTACAGTTTTCTCACATAACCACATATCCATATTACACACACACACAAACACACAATTTGACTCGTGTAACTGCAGCCAAGAGTGTAGTGTTCTTGGCTGTGGTCCTTCAGCAGTGTTTGCTGTACTGCTTCACACACACACACACACACACACACACACACACACACACACACACACACACACACACACACACACACACACACACACACACACACACACACACACACACACATACACAAACTCCCACCCACACTGGGCTAAGTAGCGTTCAGGAGCAGTAGCACTCCACAAGAGAAGAGAGCACTGCAGGAGCCCGGCACACACGCACACGGCCCTTTAATAATGCATACCACACACACACACACACACACACACACACACACACACACACACACACACACACACACACACACACACACACACCTTCCTCTACCTTTCACAGTCACACACATGCATCTTCTCTCACTCAGCCACACACACACACACACACACACACACTTCCTCTACCTTTCATATCACACAAATGCACCTTCTCTCACTCAGCCACTCACACACGCGCTCACAGATACACTCTGATGCAAACCAATGCATTCTACATTCGCAAGCATTCACATGTGTATGTAATGTGTATATATATGAACACACACACACACACACAAATAAGTATCAGCGTGCAGGTATGCATTCACGCTGGATGCAGTGCACTTTAAGTGCTGCCACGCAGCACGGCGATCCTTTGGGTAAAACTAAACGGCCACTCTGAGGTCCTGTGCATACATGTGAATATGTGAGTGCAGTGTGTGTTTGTGTGTGTGTGTGTGTGTGCGTGTGTGTGTGCGTGTGTGTTTTGTGCTCCTGGTGTTTTAATTATTAAGCTGCAGTTGAATTTTCCATGTGTGACCTGCTGTGGAGTGCACAAGTCAAGAGCTGCACGCACACACACACACACACATGCATAAACACGCACGCACGCATGCAATATATACAGTCCCAGGAAAAAGTTTGTACACCCTTTGAAATTTCTTACATTTCTGTCAAAATTGGTCATAAAGCATGGTCTGATCTTCTCGGAAATCACAAGAAGGAACAACCAGAGTCTGCTTTAACTAATTCAACCCAAACGTTTACAAGTTTACATATTTTCATTGGCCATAAGATGTAAACATTCACAGGACAGAAAGGCATAAGTAAGTACACCCTTGCATTCAGTAGGTTTTAACCCTAAGTTTGTCGCAATAACCTCAACCAGATGTTTCCTGTAGTTGCAGATCAGATTAACAAAACAATCTGGATGTATCTTGACTCCCTCCTCTTTAGAAAACTGCCCTTCTTCAGCAAGGTTTCTGGGATATCTGGAGTGAATAGCTTTCTTGACTTCATGCCATATCATCTCAAATGTTTTTTGTCAGAGCTTTGACTGGGCTATTCCAGAATGTGTATTTCATTGTTATGAAGCAATTCAAAAGTCAATTGCCTCTAAAATATGGGTTGTTGTCCCATTTCAGCACCCATCATCTTGTGTGCCTCAACTGTGTGACAGACTACCTCACATTTTTCTGTAAAATATCTCAATAAACTTCTAAGTTCATTGTTCCACTGATAATAGCAAACTGACAAGGGCCTGAGGCACCAAGGTAGCCGTATATAATGATGCTCCCGCCACCATACTCAAAGGTGGAGATGATGTTTTGGTGAAGGTGTGGTTCTCCAGTTCTCCTCCAAACATGATACTATGTGTTCCCCTGAAAAATTCAACTTTGGTTTCAACGTTGGTCTACAGAATATTTAGCAGTAATTTTATTAAGCATATAAATGCTTTTTCGCAAACCTCAAAGGTGCAGCAATATTTTTTTGGACAGAAACCCCATTAATTTTAAATTGGCAGAATGAACCCCATTTTTAGTTATTCTTGGTTACATCTCCACTTCTGAGTATGGTGGCGGGAGCATCATTATATGCGGCTACCTTGCTGCCTCAGGCCTTTGAAAGTTTGCTATTATCAGTGGAGCAATGAACTCAAGTCTATTGTGATATTTTACAGAAAAAACGTGAGGAAGTCTGTCACACAGTTGAAGCACATAAGAGGATGGGTGCTGAAATGTGACAACAACCCATACTTTAGAAGCAAATCGACATTAGAATGGCTTCATAACAATGAAATATACATTCTGGAATAGTCCAGTCAAAGCCCTGACTAAAAACAATTAAGATTATATGGCATGAAGTCAATAAAGCTATGCACTCCAGACATCCCAGAAACCTTGCTGACGAGAGGCAGTTCTTTAAAGAAGAGGGAGACAAGATACATCCAGATTGTTTTGTTAATCTGATCTGCAACAACAGGACAAGTCTGGTTGAGGATATTGCAACTAACTGAGGGTTAAAACCTATTTAATGCAAGGGTGTACTTACTTATGCCTTGCTGTCCTGTGAATGTTATAGCCTTATGGCCAATAAAAATATGATAACATGTAAAAGTTTGTGTGGAATTAGTTAAAGCAGACTCTGATTGTTCCTTCTTGAGATTTCCGGGAAGATCAGACCATGTTTTATGATAATTTTTGACTGAAATGTAAGAAATTTCAAAGGGTGTACAAACTTTTTCCTGGGACTGTATATGCAGACACACACATGCAAAATCAATACCAACACACGCACACCATTATTTCTGCCCTTTCCCTACTGCTTTGCAGAAAACAATAAGATCTGGAAAGTAACCCACCAAACAGACTTGTGTGCGTGTGTCCGTGCGTGCGTGCGTGCGTGCGTGCGTGCGCGCATGCTTGTGCGTGTGTACGTGTCTGTGTTGTGCGTGTGTATATGTGCGCATGGTGTGTGCAATAACTGATGATGTGTTTTCATCCCCCTCTTTGCAAGTACAAAAGGACAGATTCCATTCCATTGCATTGCATTCCACCATTACTGGCCCCGAACTCCTCAGTTAAACCCACAGACTGCCACTGTCATTGCCTCCTCTGCCCCGATATGAATGTTCAGTTTGCTGGAGGGCGTGTGTGTGTTCATGTGTGTACGCGCGCGCGTGCGTGTGTGTGTGTGTGCCACTAAAGTGTGTGCACTCATGCACAGTCTTAACGTCTTCACAGCAGATTATATGCTACATTGGCCACCACATTTGAATTGGTTTAGTAGTGCGGATTAAAGGAAGAGTGTGTGTGTGTGACTGTGTGCGTTTGTGTCATTTTGTCTTTTTGCCCCCTTCATTGTCTTTTTACTCGCTCTCTGGCACACATAATACACACACACATACAGCACACACACACACACACACACGCCCTCATGAATACAAATAGGATAGCCTGTGTCGGGAAATTACACTCATTGAGGGGTTGGTGTTTTAAGTGTGTTCCACTCATCACTGTGCGTGTGCGTGTGCGTGTGTGTGTGCGTGTGCGTGTGCGTGTGCGTGTGCGTGTGTGTGTGTGTGTGTTACAGCCCAGTTTTGTGAGTGATGTGGGGGCTCCGGGCCGCAGTGCTTTGGATAGCGTGGAGGTGGCCTATGCCAGACAGGTGAGACACTTATTTTGAAATTATTTTCATTATTATTACTAGTAGTATTATTTATTTGCTTGTAACACTACATCATGGATGATTTTAAGTCTCTAAGACGTTGGTGCACACATTTGGTATAATATGATGTGTTTGACATTACATTTTTTGTACAGCTGACATACATTTGTTATTTTGTGTATTTATTTAGGGGTAAATTTTTCAAATTCAAAATTGTACTTAATAGTACATGTTCCAGTTTTTAACAATGAATTTGTTAACTTCTCTTCTTAACTTAACTTCTACTTGTTAATGTCTTTATTGTTTTGTATATTATATGCAAGTATACTTATCTCAAGCCTTTTTTTCTTTTATATATTATATGCTGTTTATAATATATAAACTAAGTGTACCAAGTAATTGCGACGGAAACAAAAGCCTCTCCCTGCGCTGTTAGATGAAATCTCTCCCAGTGGGAGGTGTAATGGGGACGCGTGTGTTATCGTTATGCCAGGCAGGCACGTATCGATCAGCACTGTATTGATCCGCCCGCACCCCAGAGAGCATGCTGGGAAGTCTCCGCCCCACAGAGCCACTTTTTGTGTCTCTCTCTCTCTCTCTCACCCAGTCTGCCTCGCCCCTCTCCGTCTGTCGGTGGCTTTCGTGCTTTCTTCCTTTCTCATATCACATTTCTCATCCGTTTCTTTTATTGTTTGTTTTTTGTTGTTGTTTGTTTGTTTTAATTTTTGGGTTTATTAGTTAAAAACATTTTTTTTTTCATTATTAGCCATGTGCAGGCATATCGCGTGTGGCATCGTGTTCCTCCTCATCGCTCTGTTTTTCGACGACCTGTTCAACATGGTCATCATCATGGCGCTATTTTTAATCTTCCATTACTTCACGTCGTCGTAGCCTCGGGAGAGGGGAGGGGCAGAGGGGGACTGAAGAGATTGGGGTGCTCTACATTGTATGGGGCTCGGGGTTGTTGGCAGTTTGAGCTGCCCTATTTGCCCTCTCCCCGGCGCCCCACCCTTACATCCCTTGGGGCTCCGCAGCTGTCGATCAATCCCCCTGAGCCCCACTCCAACCCCCAAACCCCCACTCCCTCTCTTTTCCTCTTAACTCACCCACGGCCCTGAGCCCTGTCTCCACAACCACCCAAACCCCCACTTCCCAAACCACCACTTCCCAAACCCCTCACTTCCCACCCAAACCCCCACTTCCCAAACCCCCACTTCCCAAACCCCTCACTTCCCACCCCCCTCACTTCCCACCCAAACCCCACTTCCCACTCAAACCCCCACTTCTCACCCAAACCCCCACTTCCCAAACCCCCACTTCTCACCCAAACCCCCACTTCCCAAACCCCTCACTTCCCACCCAAACCCCACTTCCCACCCAAACCCCTCACTTCCCACCCAAACCCCACTTCCCACCCACAACCTCTACTTTTCAACCCCCACTTCCCACCCAAACCTCTATTTCCCACCCAAACCCCCACTTCCCACCCAAACCACCACTTCCCACCCAAACCCCCACTTCCCAAACCCCTCACTTCCCACCCAAACCCCACTTCCCACCCACAACCTCTACTTTTCAACCCCCACTTCCCACCCAAACCCACTTCCCACCCAAATCCCCACTTCTTCTCTTTCCATTGCATTTGGTTGCGGCTTGCACAAGATGTGTCTGCCCTAAAGGGGTGTTCGTTCACCTGACGTCACATGGATCCAGTAAAAAAGTATGGGCTTGATGGATCTCTTCCTTTTCCAATGTCTTCAATGGAGTGTGCTATTTCTTTTCCAATGTCTCGGAGTTTGCTATACCTTTTCCAATGTCTCGGAGTGTGCTATACCTTTTCCAATGTCTCGGAGTGTGCTATACCTTTTCCAATGTCTCCAATGGAGTGTGTTGTTCCCCTCAGATCTACATCTTCAATGAGAAGATCATCAGTGCCCATGTGCAGCCCAACCTGGGGGACCTCTGCTCCTCAGTGGCCGACAGCATGGACGACAAGGTGAGACAAACGAACGCACGCACACACACACACACACACACACACACACACACACACGCACGTACTCACTCACTCACACACACACACACGCATATTCACTCACACACGCGCGTGCACACACACACACACACACACACACACACACACACACACACACACACTCACTCACTCACTCACTCACTCACTCACTCACTCACTCACTCACTCACTCACTCACTCACTCACTCACTCACACACACGTACGCACACACACACACACACACACACACACACACACACACACACACACACACACACACACACACACACACACACACACACACACACACACACACACACACACACACACGAACACACGAACACACGAACACACGAACACACACACACACACACACAAACACGAACACACGAACACAGTTTCATTTAAATGGTGGTGAAGAAATGTATCATTCTGTTCTCGGACGTACGTAGAACGTGTCTTTATGCAGGCACAACATAGATTACAATAAATTAGATTGAATTAGAAACTATCTATTGGAATCTCGTAAATGTATAATTTCTATTGTACATTCTATTGTGCTGCATTCTAGAATGTGTCGGACATGTGGGCGATGGTGAAACAGATGACAGACGTTCTCCTGGTGCCGGCTAAAGACACACTGAAGAGTCGCACCGCTACAGACATGCAGATGGCATTTGTACAGCAGGCACTACGCTTCCTGGAGAACAGGTGAATTAAATACATAACAAACATACATTTCATTTACACTTTTCATTACGCTGACACTTTTATCCAAAGCCACTTGCAGATACTGTATTACAGGGTATTGGTTACAGTCCCTCGGGCAGTGTAGGGTTAGGGTTAGGGCCTTACTCAAGTGCACCTCAGCCATGGAGGCAGGAAGGCATTGGTAAGGGTGGGAATTGAACCTGCAACCCTTTGATCTATAGTTCAACTCTCTAACCGCTACACCACGTCTGCCCCATAGACAGACATGCATACATAACCCAGCAACATGTAGATGACCTTCGTACAGCACAACATGAAAAAGGTGGAGGTGATTGAGACCGTGTGTGTATCATGCATTGCTAATGTATGCGTCATGAATTAGCTATACATACTGTGCCGCCAGCCCTCTGACTTCTGAAGGGTAGGCGGTTGTTTAACCTGCATACCTATACATAATGGGTGGAGGGAGGTGGGGTTGAAGGATGGAGATTGTTTAAGATGCGTAGCTAGCTACACATGGCCAGACCAGAGCAGGTGCTGGGGGTGGGCGATGTTAGGGGAGAGAAGGAGACTGTTTTGCATACCTGAGCAGGTGCTCGGGTAGAGAGGACGGTGGAAGGTTGTTTAACATGCACGATGCCTATACATGCATGTTCGACGTGCTTCCTTCAAAAACAGGTGGTTGTTTTGCATACGTACCACTTAGCATAAAGCAGAGGCTTTTTAGCATGCATGTGTGTACGTACCTGCGTATCATACACGTACAGCATCGTGCCTCTTGAAGTATACAAGGACGGTAAATGAAGCGAAAGGACAGCACTCTTCAGATTTTTGTTTTGTTGATTCGTTTGATTTGTTGATAAACAAAAGAAAAATCTGAAGAGTGCTGTGCTTCGCTTCATTTACTCATCTATGTTTTATGTGGGATTCGGCACCCAGTTAAGAACTGTATTAATTATTAGGCGACAGTGTGAGTGCGTCTCCTCCACTTAACATACAAGGACGATAGCAGGACTGATCTGTACGTTGGCGTAGGGCCTATTTTCTGCCATTTCTGCGGCTGTTCCACTTAAAAGCTTGTTTGACCCAGTGAAAAAGAGATTGTGTCTGTAGAAGTAGACAAAAATCCATCACCCGTACGCCATTGGTGTGTGCCCATACAATTTGAATGTAGGATTTTGTACTTGTCTAGGTCTGTACTTGTCAGTAGGTCTGCAGCTTACCTCATTGTCTCTGTCTCTGTCTCTGTCTCTCTCTCTCTCTCTCTCTCTCTCTCTCTCTCTCTCTCTCTCTCTCTCCACTCTCTCTCTCTCTCTCTCTCTCTCTCTCTCTCCACTCTCTCTCCACTCTCTCTCCACTCTCTCTCCACTCTCTCTTTCTCTCTCTTTCTCTCTCTTTCTCTTCCCTCCTCCATCTCTCTCCCTCCCCCCCATAATACTCAGCTATAAGAACTACACCATGGTGACGGTGTTTGGGAACCTGCACCAGGCTCAGCTGGGTGGTGTGCCCGGCACCTTCCAGCTCGTACGAGGCTTCCTCAACATCAAGCTCCCCGGACCCATGCCAGGCATGCAGGTAAGCAGCACACAGTCGAGTGTGTGTGCGTGCGCGCGTGTGTCTGTGTGTGTTTCTTAGAGAGTGAGTGTAGGTGAGTGAAAGAGGTGTATCGTGTGTGTGTGTGTGTGTGTGTGTGCACGCTGTGTGTGTGTGTGCACGCTGTGTATGTGTGTGTTACAGTGAGTGCAGGTGAGTGAAAGAGGTAGACTATGTGTGTGGTGTGTGTGTAGGAGTGTGAAAGCGGTATAGTGTGTGTGTGTGTGTGTGTGTGCGCACCTGTTCACTCTTATATCCCTTGAGTTGACATACATGTGCAGATATATGCAAATTCCCTTTGACATAAACTCCCAGGGGTATTCATTGGTTTACACCACACGTAGCTATACAGTTGACACTGGACATGCATGTCACTACCGCGTCTCTGTGTGTGTGTTGTGTGTGTGCGAGCGAATGTCAGAGAGGTCATGGCTGTAAACTCGTCGTGGTTGTCATATTTTGTGCGTGTGCGTATGTAATACTGTATGTGCTAACGTGTGTGTGTGTGTTCGTGTGCGTGTGCGTGTGCGTGTGCGTGTGCGTGTGAGCAGGACGGGGAGGTGGAGGGCCACCCTGTGTGGGCTCTGATCTACTACTGCCTGCGGTGCGGGGACTTGAACGCGGCCATGCAGGTGGTCAACAGGGCTCAGCACCAGCTGGGGGACTTCAAGGCCTGGTTTCAGGAGTACATGAACAGCCCAGACCGCCGGTAAACACCATTACATTACACTACACTTAACTTAACAACTAACTTAACTTTATTTTAGTTATATATCATAGTAGACTTCAAGGCCTGTTTACAGGACTATATTAACGGCCCAGACCGCCAGTAAGCAGTGCACCATTACATTACACTTATATTACATTACATTACACTTAGCTGATGCTTTTATTTTAGTTATATATCAGTTATAAACCTTAGTACTTTATTTTAGTTATATATCGTAGTTATAGTTAATATATCATATCACAGTCCAGACCGCCAGTAATTACATTACATTACATTACACTTAACTGACATATCATATTAATTGATATTATAGAGTTAGGGTAAAGATCGGTAGCCAGGCTGTGCCCTCCTAGTGACGCAACACTTTCAGCGTTGCAACTAGTCAGGTCAACAGCGATGCAAGTACTTTCTGAATTCCCGTAAATACGGGAACTCCTCCCACTTTGTCGGTAAGCAAACAACCATAAGCAAACCAAGGGAGGCGGGTCAACCATGCCGTTTGGGAAATGTTAATTGTTATGCTCTTGGTCAGACCAAGTCTCGAAGAGATTTGAACGTCGATGATAATCAGGCTAAAAGATCGGGCCATTGTAGACTTCAAAGGCCTGTTTTCAGGAGTACATGAACAGTCCAGTCTGGGCGGTTAGCAACAGGACCACCCTTTAACCATACATCCATACGTCTATACGTCCATCCATCCATGAATTTATAGTTGGACTAAGCTCTGATGAAGACCTGTATGGTCAAAACATGTCAGCTCTTTTAATCATGATTTAGCCATAAGTCATAAGCCTCAAGTCAGAGAGCTTTTCAATTCGCTTCCTCTTTGTTAGCGTGGAGTTGCCTGGATTATCCCTTTTTTGTTGGATAGCTGCTGTATATTGTTATGAATGAATAAGGATAAGGATTTGGTCATTGTAGACTTCAAGGTACATGATAAAGCGTGACTCATCCATCCATTGATGGCTATCGATTGTAGTGTTGGGGCCCCTTGTTCTCATTTGAGTAAATCATATCTATTTATTTATATTGTAGAATAAGGATAAGGACCACTTCAAAGGACTGAACACAGGAGTGCATTTATATTTATTTATTAATTATTTGACTCGTATATTTGACTCATGTCCATTAAAAAAAATATATATATATATATATATATACATATATAGACAGTCTACAATGAAATCATAAGTTAAACAAAAAGAAAAAGAAAAACGGTTGAAAGCATTACATGGTACATCGTATATAATATTACTTTTCACAAATTACATGCCATTATATATGAATGATGGTAAATAAAATCTAAAATGGAGGTAATTCACAACTATGAAAAATAGAGTTGTCAGAGTTAGAGTTCACAAAAAGATAAAATATTGTACATGTATTTATGTAAAAGCTTAGTAAGTATTGTGTCTGCCTTTGTAATTGTTTGGACATTATTTAGTAATTATTTCTATATTGTTTATATTGTAGTTATTATTATTATTATATCATTATTTCTTATATTTAATTACCTTGAATGTCCTTTCCACAATCTCTCTTCTCTTTCTGTCTCTTCTCTGCCTTTCTCTTCTTCTTCTTTTTTCTCTTTTTCTTATTCTTATTCTTCTTCCTCTTCTTCTTCTTCTTCTTCTTCTTCTTCTTCTTCTTCTTCTTCTTCTTCTTCTTCTTCTTCTTCTTCTTCTTCTTCTTTTTTCTCTTTTTCTTATTCTTATTCTTCTTCCTCTTCTTTTTCTTCTTTACTCTGCCGTTCTCTCTGCACCTTTTGATGCGTCTCCTTTCTCCTCGACCTTGCTTTTCTCTTTCATACCCCCTTCTTCTTTTTCTTCCTGCCGTCCTCTCCCCCTGCCGTTCTCCCATACATTTATTCTCCTCCTCTCTCCTCCTGTCTTCCTTTCCCTCTTTTTCTGTGTCTTTCTCCCTTTTATAATTCATATTCACATCCATATTCTTCACCTTTTGTCTCTCTCTGTCTCTGTCTCTCTCCATCTCTCGCTCTCTTTCACTCTCTCTTTCACTCTCTGTCTCTCTCCATCTCTCGCTCTCTTTCACTCTCTCTTTCACTCTCTCCCTCCCTCCTCAGCCTTGCTCCGGCTACTGAGAATAAGTTGCGCCTGCATTACCGCCGCGTGCTGCGTAACAGTGCCGACCCGTATAAGCGTGCGGTCTACTGCCTGATCGGCAAGTGTGATATCGCGGACAACCACGGAGAGGTGGCCGACAAGACGGAGGACTACCTGTGGCTCAAGGTGTGTGTGCCCTAATACACTCCACGTGTGTGTGCGCGTGTGTGTGTGTGCGTAGGTGTCTGTGTGTGTATATGCGTGCTCTTACACGCCACCCTACTGAGCTGAACTGTGTGTGTGTGTGGATGAATGAAATGAGGTCACAGCATCCCTATTTCAAATCAAATGAATTGAGAGAGCGTTGGATTAAGTGTGACGGGATTTAACCTGCGGTGACACTTATCCCTGCCGTGGCCTAACGGTAGGGCACTGGGTTAATACGCTGGCGACCCGGGTTAGACTCCGGCCTGGGTCATTATCCAACCCTTCCCCGTCTCTCTCTCCCCACATTTCCTGTCTCTCCTCCACTGTCCTGTCAAAAATAAAGGCAAAAAAAGCCCTAAAAGATATTAACCTGTGGTGACACCTGACTCCCCCCTCTGCACTTCTGAGCTAGTTATGCTCTGATAAACGTGGAGATTGAACATGTTTATTGTGTGTGTGTGTGTGTGTGTGTGTGTGTGTGTGTGTGTGTGTGTGTGTGTGTGTGTGTGTGTGTGTGTGTGTGTGTGTGTGTGTGTGTGTGTGTGTGTGTGTGTGTGTGTGTGTGTGTGTGTGTGTGTGTGTGTGTGTGTGTGTGTGTGTGTGTGTGTGTGTGCCCGTACACTCGTGCATGCCCGTGCGTATGTGTGTCTTGTCTGTTCACTAGCGATTGTGTGTGTGTGTGCATGTGTGTGCGCGCGTGCAAGAGAGAGTACTACCAGGCAGAGTGCAGTTGCAGTAAATGTTTTCCACGGTGACATGACGTTGATACCCTTCTCTGCTTCTTCCTCCTCCTCCTCCTTCTCCTCTCCTTCTACTCCTCCTCCCCAGTTGAACCAGGTGTGTTTCGATGATGATGGCAGTAGCTCCCCCCAGGACCGCTTGACTCTCGCCCAACTACAGAAGCAGCTACTAGAGGACTATGGTAATTGACTGTGCGTGTGCGTGTGCGTGTGCATGTGTGTGTGTGCGTTTGCACCAATCTTAAGCAACATCCACCCCATATGCAGCATAGTGGTGTGTGTGAGTGTTGCAGGGAATGGGTAATGAGGTTTTAACTGTGTGTGTACACCAGAAACCACCGAAGCTACCAAGTAGCCAAGGTCGTTGAAGTTTCCCCACAAATTTGCTTTATTCGCTCTGGTCATGGCATTTTTGACATGTTTGATTGAGCTAATCACATAACGGCTCTGACTTAGCAGCCAGGGCCACACAAAGGTATGAAGATTCCAATTGGCTTTCGCCTAGCCGCGTCATAGCTCATTACAAATATTAGCTGGCATTTCATCATTGAAATTCGCTCTGGTCGCTTTATTCGTCGACCCTCCTCAAAGAAATAATGACTTACACTGAGGTCGCTTCTGGTGAAAAGGCAGGCACCCAGCCTCAGCAGCGTGGATTTTGGGATGACATGCCGGGTGCTGGGTGTAGCACCTAGCCAAAATCCATGTTGCTGAGGGATTGCATAGATTTGGAATGGAACACTGGATGCAGGAAACGGTGGGATACAGGGAGAGAGGGAGGTGGTGTGGAGTGAGGGATACAGGGTGGTAGGGAGGGAAGGGTGTGTGGAGTGAACATGTTAAGCGTGTATGCACCAATCTGTCCTCCTCAAATCTGCCCAGCCAAGATAAGTCTTGTGAATTACCGCATGCACTCACATCTCGCAGCTTAAGGCACACTGCTTGTTTTTGTTAGAAGAAAAAAGGAGGAAGAAATGAGGGAAGGAAATGGAAAGAGGAGAAAGGCAAGAGGTAGAGCGAGAGAGGGGGGAGAAGGAAGGAAGGGATGGAGAGAGAGGGAGGGAGAGAGAGAGAGAGAGGGAGAGCAGAACTCTCCTGGTTCTCTCACCTGAACAGTGAGTCACGTACTTATCAGCCCAATTGAGTTTAACATCACAAGACTGTGCAAGCCTACTGATAAAGAGGAAAAAAACTAGGCGGAGAAGAGAGTGAAAAGAAAGAGAGAGAGGAGAGTGAAAAGAAAGAGAGAGAGGAGAGTGAAAAGAAAGAGAGAGAGGAGAGTGAAAAGAAAGAGAGAGAGAGGAGAGTGAAAAGAAAGAGAGAGAGAGGGTGTATAAAGAAATGGAGAGCGAGAAGAAAAGAGGCAGCGAGGGCCATTTTCTGCAGAGCGAACGGAGCTATTAACTTTTATGCAAAGGAGCAGGTCCTTTTCTTTCTCTCTCTCTCTCTCTCTCTCTCTCTCTCTCTCTCTCTCTCTCTCTCTCTCTCTCTCTCTCCCTCCCTCTCCCCCTCTCCGCTAAGTCTGGAGGTATTTGAAAGAGGAGGGGATTATTTAAAACAGGGCCGTTTAATCAGCTCCCAGTTGGACAAATCCATTTCCCGCTCTCAGCACTGGGCTTTGCTGGGGAGAGCAGAGTTTAATGTCTTCCAGCTCTCCCTGAGGGGTGGGGGGGGAACAAAAAAAAAATGAAAGTGGAAAAAAAAACGCTTTGGGCTGCCGCTGCTACTGCTCATCACGTTCATTTCACAGCTTCTGGACTCTTTAACCTTTCTCCTCCTCCTTCTTACCGTCTTGTCTTCTCACCGGTTTTGACTTCAACCTTTCCCTCCGTCTTACCGTCTTCTCACCACTATTGACTTTTGACCGCTCACTGACAGGAAACAGTGCAGGTTTTTTTTCTGAAGAAAGAGCACAATCATTTTCCTAGCTTTTTGGCTCTTTAGCTATTCTTTCTCTAGTCTCTACCGTTTCAACCCATGACTCAACCATATTATTACCATATGACATCAGGGTTGAAAGAACTCAGGTGTGGTTCACAGTCAGACACACAAAGCAAGAGACCGTAGTCTACATTTAACCTTACGATTAGTGCTGGGATCAGAGGGTCGCCGGTTCAAATCCCCCGTACCGCTGTAGGAAGAATGTGGGTGAAGTGTCATCAAGACATCAATCCCCACATCTAAGGCCACTTTGATGAAATATTAAAGCTAAAAGGTAGTGCAGCAGTCATTGACTACAAGCATCTGTAACAGCTACCGTAGGGCACTGGGTTTGATACCGGGTCATTTGCCGATCGATCTTTCCTTCCTCCATCTCTCTCTCAAACGTTCCCTGTCTCTCTCAACTGCCCTGTGTCACTAATAAAGTCTTTATGACCAAAAGAAATATCTTTTCTAAAATCCTCTCTCTCTCTCTCGCTCTCTCTAACTGTCTCTCTCTCTAACTCACTCTCTCTCTCTCTCTCTCTCTCTCTCTCTCTCTCTCTCTCTCTCTCTCTCTAAAACTCCCTCTCTCTCTCCCTCTCCCTCTCTCTCCCTTTCGCTCTCTCTCTCTCCCTCTCTCTCTCTCCCTCCTTTCTCTCTTCCCCCCTCCCTCTCTCTCCCTCTCTCTCTCTCTCTCCCCGTCTCAGGTGAGTCGCACTTCTCTGCGAGCCAGCAGCCATTCCTCTACTTCCAGGTGTTGTTCCTGACGGCCCAGTTTGAGGCGGCGGTGGCCTTCCTGTTCCGCGTGGAGCGCCTCAGGAGTCACGCCGTGCACGTGGCCCTCGTCCTCTACGAACTCAAACTGCTGCTCAAGTCATCCGGGCAGAGCGCACAGCTACGTGAGTATGCTATGCCGTAGGAAAGGAGGTGTGTGTGTCTGTGTGTCCGTGTGTCTGTGTGCGGTTGTGTAGTGTGTAGTGTGCGAGTATGCTATAGGAAAGGGTGAGTGAGTGAGTGAGTGAGTGAGTGAGTGAGTGAGTGAGTGAGTGAGTGAGTGAGTGAGTGAGTGAGTGCAGGGTGGCCGCGGGTCCTTAAAAAGTCTTAAAAAGTCTGCAAAATAAGGCCTTGAAAAGTCTTATTTTGTCTTAAATTTTCAACCCAAATGTCTTAAATTCGTGGAGCATAATTTAGGGAGGAATAATTATGTCAGCCATGTGATGAACTTCGCGACGGAAATCGGGAGTTGTAGCTATGTAGTGTAATTTAGAACGCATTATTGAATTTTATTTAGTGTAAAGTTTCATTGTGTATAGTTTTGTGTTTTCAAACGGCTACATTAATGTAAATAACCAATTGGTTTTTGTGCTTCATTTGAACCTGTGTATAATCTTGCAAGTTCATTTGGAAAATGGTATTGAAAAGTCTTAAAATGTCTTAATTTTGACTTGCTAAAACCTGTAAACGCTGCGAGTTGGTCTTAATTTTATTTGGAAAATGGTATTGAAAAGTCTTAAAATGTCTTAATTTTGACTTGGTCAAACCTGTAGACGCCGAGTGAGTGAGTGAGTGAGTGAGTGAGTGAGTGAGTGAGTGAGTGAGTGAGTGAGTGAGTATGCTATAGGAAAGAGTGAGTGAGTGAGTGAATGAGTGAGTATGCTATAGGAAAGAGTGAGTGAGTGAGTGTGCTTGTGTGCGCACTTATGTGAGTATAGCAAAGACAGAGAGAGAGAGAGAGAGAGAGAGAGAGAGGGAATGCACAGCTATACATGAGTGTATAGTAAAGCAAGTGGTGCATGCTCGTTTGCGTGCAAGCCCTTAGGCCAGAAAGGCCGGCTTCATGAGGTGTGTGTGTATGCGTAATGGCTCTTTGTGTGTGTGTGTGTTTGTGTGATGGCTGTTGTGCTGTGCGTAATGGTGTGTGTGTGTTTTGAAGGAGGCGGGGGCGTGTAATGCATTTGTGAGTGCATGCGTGTAATGGCTGCCGTGTGTGTGTGTGTGTGTGTGTGTGTGTGTGTGTGTGTGTGTGTGTGTGTGTGTGTGTGTGTGTGTGTGTGTGTGTGTGTGTGTGTGTGTGTGTGTGTGTGTGTGTGTGTGTGTGTTGTACTGCAGTGAGACAGGAGAGTGGAGACCCTCCTATCTTGCGGCGAGTAGTGTGTGTGTGTGTGTATAGTTGTGCGTGTGTGTTGTATTGCAGTGAGACTGGAGACCCTGCTGTGTGTGTGTGTGTGTGTGTGTGTGTGTTGTATTGCAGTGAGCCAGGAGAGTGGGGACCCTGTGATGATGCGGTGTGTAGTGTGTGTATATGTATATAATGTGTGTGTGTGTGTGTGTGTGTGTTGTATTGCAGTGAGCCAGGAGAGCGGGGACCCTGCTATGGTGCGGTGTGTAGTGTGTGTATATGTATATAATGTGTGTGTGTGTGTGTGTGTGTTGTATTGCAGTGAGCCAGGAGAGTGGGGACCCTGCGATGGTGCGGCGTGTAGTGTGTGTATATGTATATAATGTGTGTGTGTGTGTTGTATTGCAGTGAGCCAGGAGAGTGGGGACCCTGCGATGGTGCGGCGTCTGAACTTCATCCGGCTCCTCATGCTCTACACGCGCAAATTCGAGTCCACCGACCCCAGAGAGGCCCTGCAGTACTTCTACTTCTTAAGGTCTCACACACACACACACATATATTAGCACACACACACACACACACATATTAGCACACACACACACAGAGAGACACTAATACACAAAGATAAATGACTATGCACACATCCATATGTACACATAGAGACATATTAATACACACATGCGCGCACACACACACACACACAGGTGAGCTTACACGCATAGTGTATGTATGCTGCTCATGCATGCACACACAATCCTAAATGCTTTTCTTTTCTCTATTACTGTGTGTATTCCCCCTGGTCTGGTTTATCCATACTGTACCGTAGCTATGAAAATGGGTTCATCCTCGTACATTAAATAAGCCACCATACATATTGAATACATACATAGTGAATTAAGTAGCGCATCGTCATGCTCTATAAGCCACCATACATATTGATGGCAGAAAAAAAAATGTTTTGATAGTGAATTAAGTAGCGCATTGTGGATCGTTGCCGTTATTGTAACACGGAGGGTATTACACACACACACACACACACACACACACACACACACACACACACACACACACACACACACAGACTGTAAATCCTTGAGGCGCGCTGTGTGGTCTTGAGTGTGTTTTATCCGGCGCAGGAGGGTGTTAGATCCGAAAGGGTCGCTTCTTAAGAGGCAAGGCGTGTGTGTGTGTGTGCGCGTGCGTGTGTGTGTGTGTGTGTGTGTGTGTGTGTGTGTGTGTGTGTGTGTGTGTGTGTGTGTGTGTGTGTGTGTGTGTGTTTGTGTGTGTGTGTGCGCGGGCGTGTGTGTGTGTGTGTGTGTGTGTGTGTACTTAAGAGGCGCAGCGCAAGGAAGATTTAAATGGAGAGTGTGGAGGGGATAAAGGCAGTGTCATGCAGCCCCCAGGGGTTTGTGCCACTGTGTGTGTGTGTGTGTGTGCCTGTGTTTGTGTGCGTGTCTCGGTCAATGTGTGTGTGTGTGTGAGGGAGCGAAAGAGAGGTTTCGTGAATTACTTAGCAGAGCCAGAAAATGTCATATGAATAATGCAAGCCGATTTCACACAAGTGGGTTTGGAGGAGGGGGTCCTTTTCTTTCTTGCTTTCCTCTGAAAATGCTTCCTCCTGTAGTTCTGGGCAGTGGGTTTTGTGTGTGTGTGCACACGTTTGTTTTTGTATGTTGGTGTGTGTGTGTGTGTGTGTGTGTGTGTGTGTGTGTGTGTGTGTGTGTGTGTGTGTGTGTGTGTGTGTGTGTGTGTGTGTGTGTGTGTGTGTGTGTGTGTGTGTGTGTGTGTGTGTCTGTGCGTGTGTCTGTGCGTGTGTCTGTGCGTGTGCGTGCGCGTGCGTGTGCGTGCGTGTGAGTGTGTGTGCGTGTGTGCGTGTGTGTGTGTGTGTGTGTTTGTGTGTTATGTGCGTGCATGTGTGTTGCGGTAAACAGTTCTGAGGACTAACTCAAGCGTGTCTGTGTCTGATTTGCTCACAGGAATGAGAAGGACAGCCAAGGAGAGAACATGTTCATGCGCTGTGTCAGCGAACTGGTCATCGAGAGTCGAGAGGTGTGTGTGTGTGTGTGTGTGTGTTGGACTACATTGCAATGCATGCCTTGTTCATTTTAGTGTGTGTAAGTTTGAAAGACATGACCTTGACTGTGTGTATTGTTTTTGATCCATCCACAGTTCGATATGCTTCTGGGAAGACTTGAAAAGGACGGAAGCCGAAAGGTGCGTGTTTTTTTACGTGCTCCTTCCTGGCGTTATCTGACCCACGGCACCGTGATTTCATCCATTCTCCATCCCCTTCTTCACACAGAGCTATTCTCCCTCGTCTTCCCGCTGTGTATCCATTGTTGTCTTCACTCATTATTGTACTAGAATAAGGAAATGAGAGAGAGACAAACCACCACAGCAAACAGCTGCTTTTGTCTGAGGGCCTTCCAAGGCTCACTCACGGCAGCGTTCTCACTGTTTCCCACATATTAAGGAAACTATGGCGCACCGCCATAGTTTAAATTTGGCCGGCATAGTTTCCGAAAATTTAAAAAAAAAAAAAAAAATGTTTTTTTTTTTTTTTCTTTTTTAAAAAAAAAAAAAAACGATTTCTGTTTTTTTAAAAACGATTTCAAAAACAATTTCCTTCGCATTTTCCTCCTGGAGTGCTTGAAAGACAGAGGGATCAAAAGCCTAGTCAAGTTGGGATGAGTTTACTGACATTCCCCAGGCTTTGTTTTACAGTTGTATGATAATGAGTTAGGCGAAAGGCCTTCATTGACACAGCAGAGGAGACATCGGGCTGCATATAGAAATGAATGTGTAATTAATGTGAATCTAGACATAATTGTGTAATATGTTGTTCAGCCCTTTTAATGTAAGGAATTTTGAAAAACTGGCCCTGTGACCAGCATCACTGTACTGCTTTTTTTTTTAAATGACAATGTACTACTATACAGGTCATGGGTAAAATGTAATTCTCGAAACATAAATGGCTGAAATGTAGGCCTATAGTTTCCTATAGTTCCTATTTGTTTTGCCATTTTGCATTTACGCCGCGTGAAATGCTGCGTATCCTGGCTGCTTCCATTTTTTCCAAAATTTCTGTGGGAAACACTGATTCTACTCTATTCTATTCTATTTCAGTCTAGTCTATTCTAGTCTATTTTATTCTGTTCTATTGTTCCACAAACTCCTCAGAACCTTCACATGAGAATATCAATGGGCAGCATTCTGAGGCCCTGCAAGCTGCAGCTGATGTGAGGTTGTGGCGTGTGTCTGTGTGTGTTTACAGCCGGGCGTGATTGACAAGTTTGCCGGCGACACGAGGGCTATCATCACCAAGGTGGCATCGGAGGCTGAGAACAAGGGCCTGTTCGAGGAGGCAGTCAAGCTGTATGAGCTGGCCAAGGTAGGAATGTGGCAGTGTGCATGCAAGCGTGTGGGGATGTGAGCATGAGGCAGAGGGTATCAGAGGAAGGAAGCGTGGCGTGGTGTGGCATGCAGGAGGCTGGCTGGAGATGGGTGTGGTTGTCACGAGCATGCAGGAAGTGCCAGAGTCGACCGCACTCTCCTCTCCTCTCCTCTCCTCGCCTCGCCTCGCCTCTCACCATTCCCTCCATTCCTCTCTCCTCATCGCTCTTCTCCACTCCTCTCCTCTCCTTTTCTTTTTTTCCTCTCCTCCTCTCTTTTTTCTCCTTTCCTATCCTTTTTTCTTCTCTTTTCTCCCCTCTTCCCCCCTCCTCTCATCTCCTCTGCTCTCCTCTCACCCCTCTCCTCTCCTCTGCTGTCCTCTGTTCTTTTCCCCTCTCCTCTCCTCTTCTCCTCTTCTCTCCTTTCTTCTGCTCTCCTCTCCGCACTGCAGCACACTCACACTGGCTCCGCTAAGCAATATGCTTTAGCTGATGAAACCGCAGGATGCACAGCAAGCATACAGAGAGAGCGAGACACACGTCAGATTCAAGATTCATTAAAACATTTTATTGTACAAGAGAAAGAGAAAAGGATTTCTCAGACAAAGGCACTCCTTGTAATGTCTAAATTGTTAAAAGGAAGTATTTTAATTCACACATTTCTTTCACTGCGGCTTTGAACACTTTGAACACTAAATGTCTTTCAAGATGTTCCCCCTTTGTGGCTTGCCCTCTTCAAATGTTGGCATTAGAATTTCATGAGAAGGAATAGACAGAAGTCTAGCATGAGCAGGAAGAAGCCTGAGCTCGTTTTAGAGACATTGTCGCGCTCCACAGGGGCAATGCCGCAGAGTTATATTCTAAATCACCACTACAAGAGCCCACTGAAAATAAACAGTAGATCATCTTAATATGCCATTTGCAATGAAAGTAATCATCTTCGTCATTTTGAATGTTCATTTGCTACTGCTGTTTTGCTTCAAGCAGTTGACTACGTCTTTACTTTATGATTTTGTTATCTGTAGTGTGTTTGATTTTCATACTTTTTTTAAATTGATATTACGTGCATAAAATATACTATATACAGTATATGTAGCCAAAATATTATACAAATATATCTCGTCATATCATTATGTGAAGCAGTTGCAGGTTTTTGATATTTATTTCTCAAGCCAATTTCCCATGTCGGATAATAATAGGACATACTTAATTGGATCTTGTAGCAACCATTAGACATATTTTATGAAAAGCTATGTTGCAAAATGTCATATCCATTTTGGGAAATTACCATTTTTTATTGGGCATTTCATTGCATTGCAAATTGCATTGCTTATGTTCTTAAAATATTTGAACGGCAAGAATTCACAAAAGAGGAAAGGACGTCTGAACAGTCGTTTCCAAAAAATAAAATGCCATTTTAGTCACAATGGCGTTTATTTCATTTTTGCAATGAAACTTTAAATTTTTCCTTTTTACACATTTTTTCCCCAATCGGTTTTCATTTTTCTGCAGAATCCAGACAAGGTTCTGGAGCTGATGAACCGTCTGCTGAGTCCCGTAGTGGCCCAGATCAGCGCCCCGCAGTCCAACAAGGAACGTCTAAAGAACATGGCCGTCGCCATTGCAGAACGGTAAGCGGAACCTTCTGGAAGTGTAACAAAGAAAAAAACTCACACTCACATCCGTCTCAAAAAGATTGGGTGCAGGACTAGCAAAGTCACGTGAAAATTGAAAATCAAGTCCGCAACACCAAGCTCCTGTTTCTCCTACAGGAAGGTCTGGGGCCCACTCGTGAGCCCTGAAGGAATTCCAAGTGGGCCTTGAAATACTGTTAAAAAAAATCCAAATACTGCATTTATTTTGGATGTGTTGCCATTGACTATGGTATTTATTTGAGTTTTTTTGTCTACTGGATCAGAGATGGGCCCAGAACACTTGTGAACATTTCAATTGGGCCCAAGTTGGAAAAGGTTGGGAACCCTTGATCTACAGTCTGGCTAATGATATTATGCAACCATGTTTTCTTGCGATAACTGGAAAAATATTGGTGCTGTTGCTTTCTACTTTTTAAAATTATAAAACAAAACAAAAAAAAAATGTAAAAAATAAAAATAAACATTTGGTCAGTAATTGTGCGTTCATGCTTGGATGTCACCATAAAAAGTAGAAAGCAACAGCACCAATATTTTTCCAGTTATCGCCAAAAAACATGGTTGCATAATATCATAAGCCAGACAGTCGACTTGTGCGTTTCCATTAGTGCATTGCTCTTCATACGTACTTCACGCCTAATTCGCTAATTAACACGGCGTGACTCTTTTGCTTCAAATCCGTGGCACTACAAATGAACCCACTCTTAGAGATAGCGCAGCCACTTGGGTGTACGGCACTAGCCACAAGTCATTCTGTTCTAACCCAGTAAGACACGTCCCCTGGTATAAATGAACTGTTACCAGAATGGCAATGACTAAGTCGTAATTAATATTTATGATTTATTAAAGCCCCTTGCACTGTATAGTGGTGTAGTAAAGTTTTTTCAGTGACTATTACAACATTCCTGAAGAGTACCTGTGACGGAACGGAAGCATTATGAATTTACGCTTATAGGCTGGTGTATGTGTGTGTCCGTATGTGTGGCATGCCATCAGGTATCGGACCAGCGGTACAGCGGGAGAGAAGTCTGTGGACAGCACGTTCTACCTGCTGTTGGACCTCACCACCTTCTTTGATGAGTACCACGCCAGCCATATCGACCAGGCATACGACGTAAGGCACCGCTACACACCACCCATCACTATGACTTAGTCTAGCGGGATGGCTGCTCAGATTGCAATAACGTGTATATATCCCTCTCTTCCTCTTTCTCCCTCTGTCTCTCTTTTCATCCCTCTGTTGTTTTTTTTCTGGTTCCCTTTCTCTTTCTCCATTTTCTCTGTCTCTCTCACTCTCTCCCTCTCTCTCTCTCTCTCTCTCTCTCTCTCTCTCTCTCTCTCTCTCTCTCTCTCTCTCTCAGATCATTGAGAGGCTGAAGCTGGTCCCCCTGAGTCAGGACAGCGTTGAGGAGAGAGTGGCGGCATTCCGGAACTTCAGTGATGAGGTCAGACTAGCCTCCTTCTCCCTCCTTTACAACCAGGCTACTTCTCATCTCCACCAGCCTCTCTCACAGCACAGCGGACTTTCACAATCTTTTGTCTTTAGGCTTTTTTAGTTGCCGTAGGACGCACCATGCGGGAGTTGGCTTGCTCAGCCCTTGGCTGTCGTCTGCCATTTTAAGGCCTAGCCATCTGTCTCCTTAATGCAAAACCTGCCTTGCACTTTCGATCTTCCTAGAGATGAGACGAGACGGTGGCTTAGTTATTATGGAGATGAATCGCCCTGCAACCTAGAATTTGTTGATTCTCGCTTGTAACATCTGAAATAAATCATTATCATCATCTCTGGCGAGGTTTAAATATCCCTTTCAGCATGTCCCTGAAACCGAAACCCAATTACCTATGTGCTTAGTTTAGTTGGCGCTTTGAAGGCATGACGGCCTTTACAACCGATGTACTGTATGCTTAAACGAGTGAATGTGAGACGTTCTATTCATTCAAAGTGTTTTGGATAGTCTGCCCAATATTGGAATGTGTTTTAAAAGGTGCATTTTACTGTGCATTGGAATAGGTGGCCGTGAGGGAAAAAATCTCCCTGTATCACGATACTTACTTTTTTCTTCTTCATTCCTCATCTTTCTTCTTTTTCTCCTTCATTTCTCCTCTTTCTTCTTTCTCCTCTCGTCTTCTGCTGGCAGGTGCGGCACAACCTGTCGGAGGTGCTACTGGCTACCATGAACATCCTGTACACGCAGTACAAGCGGCTGAAGGGGGCGACGGCGGGCACCCCTGGCAGGACACAGCGCCCCCTGGAGGACAGAGACTCGGTAAGCTGAGCAGCCTAGGGAGAGATGAGGGACACAGAGAGCATAGCTGGAGCATAGATGTACTATACTAGTTCGTTTAATTGATGGATTGCAAATCAAATATTATTAGGGTGATATATAAGATGGATTGTAATCAAAATTCTTATTACGCTGTTATATTCAGTGTTCAGATATGGAAATGACAAGTCATTCTGTTTTACATAAAACTGTGAAAATGGTATCAGTGCATTTAATTGCCAACTTGTCACATATGCCATGGTGACTCTCATGGCGGCTGAGAATTCTAGAGTTTTAATACTTGTATGTGTGATCTCTGTTCTATTGTGTGTGAGTTTGAATGTGTGTTTCATTTTATGGGTACATGAGTTCTAGCGTGTGTCTGTGCTCTTGTATGTGAGTTCTAACATGTGTGTTCCATGTTCTATTGTGTTCTAACTTGTGTGTTCCATGTTGTGTTGTTTGTGTGTGCAGCAGCTGCGCAGTCAGGCCAGAGCCCTGATCACCTTTGCCGGCATGATCCCCTATCGCATGGCAGGAGACACCAACGCACGACTCGTACAGATGGAGGTCCTCATGAACTGAGCCACACCCATTCCACCACACACACACACACACACACACACACACGCACACGCACACGCATGCACGCACTCGAATATACACCCACAGATACCATGTACCTACACACACATACACACACCCAGACTGCGGCAATTGAGCCTTTCTAAGAAAACAGCAGTTTTCCACCGCCATCATCAGCCCTCCACGCATCCACTATGTCAACCATGGCTACACCCTACCCTGCCCTGCCCTGCCCTACCCTTTGTTTGATTGAGGTTTTTTCCCATAATGCCATCTGTTTAATTTCCTTCATTGTTTTGTTGTCCTTATTATTTGTATTTTTTCATATTTGAATAAATAAATTTTCAATTTTCAGTTTGGTTCTGTTTTGTTGTCTCATTTTCATCATGAACTCGCTCTCATTATTGGATCATATTTCCCTTTATGTTCTGTCTGTCTTCCTTATCATTCTGTTTTCAGACCAATACACGAGCTGGGAGCACACAATGCTTTATTCCCACTCAATATAGATGAGGCTGAAGACACAATGGCATTCCAATTTTATAAGAAAATCTTGTTCACTGCAGTAATTTATATTAGTAATGAGTTGTTGTCCTCTGAGAGGCTGCCTTGTCTCAACTCTACTAAGTGGCACAAAATGAAGAAAAACAAACAATAAGTTTGGGAATATGAGGCTATTGTTGAACTTTGTGAGAAAGTAAATCAGTTGTCAAAGTGAATGAATGTAAAGTAACAGCTACTGTGTCTCTCTGCGCCTTACAATAAGGGTGAGGATGTGAGCTTGTGTAAGGCTTTTTATTTTTTTAAAGGTGCACTGTGTAATATTTTTAGCAGTTTCTTTCCACAATTGATGCTACCCATTCACAAATGCTACCTTTTTTCAAATACCTAGGGTTAGTATTCATTATGACTGGGAGAATTGCACTTTTCCTACATGAAAAGGTGGATATTCTCCATATTCGCCATTTTGAATATCCGGAAATAATCTTTTTTTACCTGCAAAACGTACTGTGCTTTGGTAATACTAGTAAGTATTAGTTTATTACAAAGTAAATATTCACGAAAAAAATCAAATTTGTCAATGGGCTACACACAGTTTCAATAAGCAGCATAGTTACAATACCTACTCTGGCCACAATACTACACAGTGCACCTTTAAGGTTCATCCTGACATTGGAGGACATTGAATGACGACTGAGTATACATGATAATATGCATAAATACTTTTGATTTGTTTTCACTTGAAAGCCAAACATCTGTAACTTTTTGTGAAGGTTATACAATGTTTTAAAGACATGCAAATGGAAATATCCTCTGCACACAATCCTAGCTGACCTTGATGTTAGATGTAAAGGGATCCTGAAATCTCATGTTTACAGAGGATGTGTGGAAGAGATCACTTCGACTCAACTGCCACATCTGATTGTCTTTGGCCTCGTCTTTTGTTCAATCAGAAAGCCTAACTTGCTGTTTTAGTTTAGTTAAGTTTTTTCTTACTGTTTGTCCCTACATTTTACCATTACTGCAGCTCTCAGACCTTAATGAACCGTTTTAAAACAGTTTGGTAATCTTCCACTGTTAAATTGCCAGCAGTCAACAAAAAGCGTTGTCATTCTGTCTCCTCGGCTCCCACACTCTGCCCATTCATCCCAAGCCAGCCGGATCTTAATGAAGTTCTCTAGATAGGGAAGGCGGCGTCACAGTGGGTAGGGAGGGGGAGAGAGCAGGGAAGTGTGTAGCCGGCGTCACAGTGGGTAGGGAGAGGGAGCAGGGAAGTGTGCGCAGGGGCAAAGCTGCAAATTGAGGGCCCTATGTTCAATCAGTTCCAATGGACCCCCACCCCCAGCCATATGTCTACTTAAATCAGACATTCAGGCTTGCCGACAGGGAGGGACAAAGGGGTATGTTGTTCCGGGCCCAGGGACAGAGGGGGGCCAGAATTGGGACCCCATTACATTGTCTGTATTGGGTATAGGGGGCCCTTTCAGATTACTTTTTCCTGGGCCCAGTGAAAGCTATCAGCGGCCCTGCAGACATTGTGTGGGGCCCTATATACATACCCCCCCCCCTGTATGCTATCCCCTGAGCTTGCGTCTCGGGGAGACGAGGCGGACGATGTCCCCGGCAAGGCAGATGGTGCAAGGGGAGGAAGATGCCCGCGGTGCACACAGATGGAGGCGTTGGCACTGCCTCTTCGCCTCAATGCAGCGGCACCATCCTCACCCCCCTCTCGTCCCTACACCACCCTCCTCTCCTCCTCACTCTCCTCTCGCCCTCCTTTTGCCCCCCATGCCACCCTCCTCTCCTCTCAGCCTCCTGTCCTATTGCCCCCCACACCACCCTCTTTTCACTCTCCTGCCCCCCACACCACCTTCCTCTCCTCCTCTTGCCCCCCACACCACCCTCTTCTCCTCCCCCTCTTTTCCTCCCCCACACCATCTTCCTCTCCTTCCCACCATCACGCTCTTCTTTTCCACCATCTCCTTCTCCTTAAATTGTTTACCTTCGACACAACCTTCTTTTCTGAGGATGTCAAATGATTTCTAAGGATGTGAAAGGTTTTTCTGAGGGTTTTTTTTCTGAGAATGACAAATATTTTTATGAGACTGACAAAGGTTGTCAGGTTGTGGGGATGTCCTAAAATGAACACCGTACCCGTGACATGAGAATGTGTTACTGAAAAGAAAGGGAGGTTGAAAACCGTGTGTGTGTGTGTGTGCCCGTGCCGCCAGCTCCGAGACAGAAAGAGAAGAGAGTGCCAGGTGTGTGTGCCGCAGCTGGTGTTGTGAATCAGGCCGATGCCAGTCATCCGCTATAACCCGGCTATTTCACAACACCAGGGTGGCACCACTCCACAGACAGCCACCGACCCGACCGGACCGACCGACGCTGGCGGCGACGAGGACATGCCCACCCCGGCCAACACATCACCAGATGCCATCAACCCTTTGGTGTGGAGAGGACCGCATTAAGACACTGTGGTGCCCTTAGTTTGGCACCAACACCTTGCAGGTGCCCCCTTTATGAACAATATGTGTAAAGTTTGTGTCATGTAGTGCTCCCTAATTGTATGTAAATGGTTGGTGCCCCTGAGCACTGTGTCACTGGCCCTTATGGATAATCTGGCCCTGGGTGTGGATCCTCAGAGATGAAGAGGAGGAGGAGGAGGATGATGATGATGAAGTTGAATTGTATTACGAATAAACGTTTGGGTTTTTTTAACTGAGAGAGATTGTGATTTATTTAGCCCCTCATAACATTTAAGATAGGCCTAAATTTCCTGCATAAATATCATATCACACTGTGATCTAAATTAGAATTGAGAGCCTTCAGTCCAAGTGATTGATGACAGATTTTAAAGTGCACGCACACACACACACACACATTTCCACTGTTTTAGTTAAAATTTACACAAAGTACAAAGTTTCAAGTGTTCAATTCAATTAAAAAATCCTCACAAAAAAACACGCTTTCAGTCAGAAAGACCAGAGGGGATTCTCTGAAGAAGAAGAAAAAAAAGGAGATTTCTGGCGAATTGGCGGCTAATAATTCCTTTGCCAAGCATCATCTAGCTTTGTAGACAGAAGTTAATGAGGAACCAGAAAAGTGCTCGGTCATTGCTGAAGGCAGGGAGCGCTCGCTCAGCTGAAACCAAAAGCCATTTGAAGTGCTGTTCTACACACAAAATTACAACTAGCGCAGGCTAAGGTCACCTCCTCGTGCTCAGTGGGGTGCTCATAAAAAGCCATTTTCCCCCTATTGTTTGCGTATTGTATTTCACAGAGAGGCTTATTCACAGAAATATGCCCACTGAACAATGCCTCCCAAAAATCCAAAACTGTAGACACACTGTGTGTGTGTGTGTGTGTGTGTGTGTGTGTGTGTGTGTGTGTGTGTGTGTGTGTGTGTGTGTGTGTGTGTGTGTGTGTGTGTGTGTGTGTGTGTGTGTGTGTGTGTGTGTGTGCAAGCCCGCCGACAAGGGGGGACAAAGGGGTATGTTGTCCCAGGCCCAGGGAGATAGGGGGCCCAGAATTGGGTTCCCATTACATTGTATGTATTGGGTAAGGGTCCGTTGAGATGACTTTGTCCTGGGCCCAGGAAAATCAGTCAGCGGCCGTGTGCGTGTGTGTGTGTGCGCGCTTGTGTGTGTGTGTGCGTGTGCTGGGTAATGAAGTCTGAGAGAAGAGAAGAGAAGTCCCCAAGTCTCCTGAACTGAAGTGGCTCTACTCTGAGCTCAGCATGCGGTGGCACGTTTGGTTTCAGCCGAGGAGTCCAACTAATGACAACATACTGGCTCTACACCCTCTGCTGCCCACAGGACATGTGGCATGCCGCCTCCAAGCACTGCACAGCAGCATAGCACAGCACACAGCTAGCCTGGGAAACCAGAGTAAATGTGAGATTAGATATTTTTGGTCTTTTTGACTTCATTTATGATAGTACAGTGAAGATGGTAACAGGAGAGAGTGGGGAGAGAGAGACGGGGAAGGGCTGGCAAACGACCCGGGCTGGGAATCGAACCTAGGTTGGCCGCTTAGTAGAGGAGTGCTCTACCGTTAGGCCACGGTAGGGCAGAAATGTGAGATTACATGTGAAAATTTAATCTGGCCCCGATCAATGAGGCATTGGAAGATTGTTGATGGAACAACCCGTTGTTTTTCAAACTGTGTCTGTGCCATATGGCCCACGCTTTGTCGTCACTCCTATAGCACAACAACCATGCCATGAAGGGTCTCATACTAACACTCGGGGCTGATGGCAACTTTGACAAGGTTCGGGACAAAATGATCTGAAAGGGCCCCCTTCTCAATACAATAGTGAACAATATAATGAGGACCCTCTCACCCTGGCTGGGCCCTAAACAACTCACCTCTTGTGCTCCCCCATCCTAACCCTCATCGGCTTCTCGGGTCATCCCTATGTCCTATGTTCCCCCGGGTACGGTTAGGGTTAGCGTTAGGCTACCACTGTGGGCAAACTTGACATGAAATACGCATGGCAACCATTTGTGAAAGAAATATGCATGTGTAAGCATCCTGGGCCTTATCCCCTTGTCAGATACAATGCGGGGAACATACAGTAGTCCCATATGGGTCCCATACAAAGACCGGGGAAGATAGGACCCAGGGAACATAGGTACGCTCCCGGCTTCCCTGCTAACACACTCACACTCACACTGGTTTCTAAAGCAGGATGAACTGCCACCATGTCTCCAGGACCTCATCAATCCCCATACTCAACAAACAAACTCCCACAGCGCACCCTCCTGCAGCCATTTTGTGTTTATCACTCTGTAGGCTGGGGATGCATTCTGATATGCGGACTCCCGTCCTCTCCTCCCTTGCCTCTCTCACTTGTCTCCTCTTGCAAAAGTTCAATTCTAATGTAATTTTCTCATGTGGGGGGCGAGAGGAGGAGAGGAGGGTGGTTTGAAGGCGCGAGGAGGAGGACGAGGAGGAGGAAAGGGTGGTGTGGGGGTCAGGAGGAGAAGGAGAAGAGGTTGGTTTGAAGGCGAGAGGAGGAGGGTGAGGAGGAGGAGGAGAGGGGGGTGGTGTGGGGGGCAAGAGGAGGAATGGTGAACAGGGCTTTGAACCGGTTCAAGGAACGAAAACGAAAACCGGGAACTTTTTGTATTTTACAAGGAACAGAAACGAAACCGGAAACGTTATCATATTTTATGTTCTGGAACGGGAACACTTATTTAAAAATAATGGTAACCGGTTAATACCGGTTAATACCGTTCCTCAAACAAAACAAAAAAAGTAATGATTTTCCTGTGCACGTTACCATGACAGCTGAGGTTCAGGTCCTGTGTGACATCAGACATTCGCTGACTGAATGGAGAGAGGGATTACAAAGTCTCCACTCCACATCTTAAATAAGAGAAACCGCTATCATACAAAAGGGGAGAGTTTCCATTGCATAACTGTTAGACATTGCAGAGAAGCGCTTTTAAAGTGCACCGAGAATTTTCTTCCTGACAGGAACGAAATTAACCGTTCCGGGAACAGTATTTTTTTGTTCTAACCGGTTCGGGAACGTCAATTTGTTGGTGGAACTCATAACCGGAAACGTTATAATTCCGTTTCTGTTCGGAACGAACCATTTGGAAAAAAATAACGGTTCAAAGCCCTGATTGTGAATTAAGAACAGTCCACCAAAAGTTGTGGCTAGGCTGACAGCGGGGAACACTTCATTGTTTTCTCCACGGAAGTGGGGCATCAGCGAAACGCGAGGCCACAAGCACAGACACAGTAGGGAGTCCGCATATTGGAATCCACCTTATGTCTTTGGTTTGTTTTTTTTAAATAAATGATATACAGTGCCCTCCATAATTATTGGCACCCCTGGTTGAGATGTGTTAAAAGCCTTAAAATAAATTCAGTGTTTATTGCAGAAGAATACTGTCACACTGAAAATTGTAGGAAAATGTAGCCTTCAACTCAAATGAATTGTAAGAAAATAAAAAAATCCCTGACTAAAAAATAATTATTTTTCATTAAATCACCTGTTCCACAATTATTGGCACCCTTAACAATTCCCAGGAAATAAATATAATTGAAGCATTTCTGTCATTTCTACAGTAGTTTACCAGAGTATGTAGGAACATTTAATTAGTAATTCATCACTTCCTGTTTCCCTGGGGTATAAATATGACGTGACACCGAGGCCATTTCTCTTATCCACTCTTAAACATGGGAAAGACAAAGGAACACAGCATACAAGTGAGGCAGATGTGCGTCGACCTTCACAGGTCAGGCAGAGGCTACAAGAAGATTGCCACTCAACTGCAGCTGCCCATATCCACTGTGAGAGGAATAATTAAGAAGTTCAAAACAACTGGAACAGTGGTAAACAAGCCTGGACGAGGACCCAAGTTTATTTTGCCACCACGCACAGTGAGGAGGATGGTAAGAGAAATCAAAAGATCTCCAAAGCTCACTGTTACAGAATTACAACAAATGGTAGCATCCTGGGGTCACAAAGTCTCCAAATCAACTATCAGGCGCTGTCTACACGCCAACAAGCTGTTTGGGAGGCATGCACGGAGAAAACCTTTCCTCACTCACAATCATAAACGCAAGCGTCTGGAGTTCGCCAAGCGGTATTGGGGCTTCAACTGGGACCGTGTGCTTTGGTCAGATGAGACCAAGATTGAGCTTTTTGGCAACAAACACTCTAAGTAGGTCTGGCATACCACGAAAGATGCGCATGCTGAAAAGCACCTCATACCCACTGTGAAGTATGGGGGTGGGTCAGTGATGATGTGGGGCTGTTTCGCTTCCAAAGGCCCTGGGAACCTTGTTAGGGTGCATGGCATCATGAATGCTTTGAAATACCAGGACATTTTAAATCAAAATCTGTTGCCCTCTGCCCGAAAGCTGAAGCTGGGTCGTCACTGGGTCTTTCAGCAAGACAATGACCCTAAACATATGGCCAAATCTACACAGAAATGGTTCACCAGACACAAAATCAAGCTCCTCCCATGGCCATCTCAGTCCCCTGACCTCAACCCCATTGAGAACCTGTGGGGTGAGCTGAAGAGGAGAGTACAGAGGAGAGGACCCAGGTCTCTGGATGATTTAGAGAGATTCTGCAAAGAGGAATGGCTGAAGATCCCTCTTTCTGTCTTTTCCCATCTTGTGAAACATTATAGGAGAAGATTAGGTGCTGTTTTGTTGGCAAAAGGGGGTTGTACAAAATATTAACACCAGGGGTGCTAATAATTGTGACACACATTATTTGATGTCAAATAATTATTTCTTTATGTGGGATTTTTTCCCCACTGAATAAATGCACTTGTATTGAAGGTTGGATTTTTCTCTTTTTTTCCATTAAGGTCCCATATTATTTAGAAAAAAATAATAATAATTGGAAGCTAAAAAACACATCTCAACCAGGGGTGCCAATAATTATGGAGGGCACTGTATATAAAAACCTTATAACCTATAAAAACCTATAAATGCACAATACAGTAAATAATACAGGCCCCGATCATGCCTTGGGTACTGACTGGTACACCGGAGACCTGGGTTTATTTATTTGTTTTTTGTTTGTTCGTTTGTTTGTTTGTTTGTTTTTTGGATCTCCATTAGCTGTGACAATGCCACAGCTATTCTTCCTTGGGTCCTTTTCCTTCAATAAAATCAGTTCATCATTGTATTAAAAATTACATCTGAAAAAAACAATACAGTAACAGGTTTGAAGGGTTCAAGTCCAGCCTGGGGTCATTTCCAAATCCCTCCCTGTTTCTCTCTCCCATTGCTTTACTGTATCTTCTCAAACTGTCCTGTCTGACAGAGGCAAAGAAAGCCAAAAAAAAAAAAATGAAAGTGAGCTGTCACCTTGAGATCTAAACTGAAGGTCATCTACCATTTGATCTTAATCTCTCACTCTAACGGTTCTAACTGTGAGTACTGTTCTGGTTTCTCATTTAGGGCCTCAGGGGGCAATTATAAGAAGTTACCCATCAGTGAAAACGCTCTTGTGTGGGTTCATTGCACGTGCTTGCTTTGTTTCTCTCCCTCTTCTCTCATTACAAGTCCAAAATGGCTGTTTTCACCTCTGGGACATGTGGATTTACGGTATTATAGCAAAAGGAAGGTCAACTCACGCTACCCGCCCTACCCACTCCAGCTTCGAACCCAGGCCTCCATGGCCACAAAACATGGACTTTGGCCTCAGCGACAAAAAGCTAGACTCTTTGACAAGGACCAGGGCCGCTGACAGCTTTGGCAGGGCCCGGGACAAAGACATCTGAAAGGGCCCCAAACCCAATCAATACAATGCAATGATGACCCAATTATGGGCCCCCTTTCTCCTTGGACCCGGGACAAATGACCCCTTTGTGCTCACCTATTGGCTTCCCTGGCAAGGACAGATTACTGCCTGCCAGGCCCAGGTCCAGGGGCCCAAGCGTTAAGGGGGCCCTGAAGGCCAAGTCTCTAAATATCCATTCTCATATTGTGTTAAAATGAATGAAAATGAATAAATTTTTAACAACTATATTTTCACATTTCTCAGGGGGCAACCCCACACCACCACCACCCCCCTCTCAAATCATAAAGTGTCAACATCTTGCCTAGTCTTTTTCTAAATGAGCATCACCCATGGAGGGGGGGGGGGCTTTCTTGTTGTGTGACCCAGGGGCCCATCAAGTCATAGTCCATCCAATGCCGCTGCTCATTGGTGTGGCAGTCACACCCTCAGAGCACACACCCACAACCCCAACCCACAGCCTTAGTCATGGTCTCTCCATCCCCTATAAAAGGCCCTTGCCCTTGCCATGCATCATAATCCTCATCATAAGCAGCAGTGGCCAGTCACTACACTGCATCAGCCACCCCATAATACGATGGAGGAGGCCCAGGCAGGAGGCAACGTGTTCAGCCTGACCCCCCTGCAAGGCAGGTACTCCACCACCTCCTCCTCCTCCGCCTACGAAGAGGAGCAAGGGGAGCCCACGACGGAGGCCCGCTTCAGCATCACCAATGGAGGAGGTGGAGGTGGAGGAGGAGAGCAGAGTGTCGGGGTCGGCTACGGAGTGACGTCACGTCGCCATGACTCCCGCTTGATGTCGGGGTACGACACGCTGGACGCTCCGCCGCGCTACGAGTTCTACTCCAACACGGCGGAGGCGGCGGGGAGGCGGCGCTTCAGGCCCTCGCTGTTCCAGCTGCACGCCAACCAAGAGGTACCGTACTGGAGGCATTCATTCACACACAGGACTGGACTGACCATCTGGCATAGAAAATAAGGGCTCACAAGGGTGCGGGGCCCACCGGTGAGTCAGTTGTGCGCTGCTAATTATGAGGGGCCCCCTTGAAGCCAAAAGTGCCCGGTCCCTATTTCTCCCCCAGTCCAGCCCTGTTCAAACATACACTAGAACATTGCAGCCAGTTAAACGTAAAAAGGTAAGTTGCCCTACTGCCTTAAATTTGTAAGTAAACTCAACTCAAGTTGAGTTAACCCTCGAGTTAAGTTACCTTACAAACTTCAGGCACCAGGGCAACTTACCTTTTTATGTTTAACTGGCTGATATGATTCACAGTGGGTCTTTAATGATTGTCTCTGCTATTTTCAGCCAAGAATGCATTTCTGACCACATACGGTTGCGTTCATTTTCCAGAATTTGAGTCCGGACTTTGTCAGACTTTTTCATTGTCAATGGCATTGATTGGTTTATGTTAAGTTAGGGCTAGCTTATTAGGCAGGGTAGCCACACAGTATCCCCAGACTACCGTGGGTCTTGGAACACTGAGCATGTTTTAGTTATATGCCTTCAGGAAAGTCAAATAGACCCCAACTTTTCTCTTCAGCTCATGTACACTGTGTATATATGCAGTAATATTGCAAGCTGTGTAATGAGTTTAGTTTTCATAATAGGCTATCTCAAAGTTCTCTCCCAAAGTTCCTCCCTACCCCTGCTAAGTCTGTCCTTATACTGTGTGTTTGTGCTGCCTACATGTTTTTCACCTGTTAAGTGTCTTTGAGTGACATGAAAAGCACTAGGCCTTTATGAAATCTATGTATTAATCTCTGTCTTGTCTTGTTTTGTCCTGTTTCGTTCAAGTCTTGTCTAATGTCTGTGAGGATCACTGAAGCCACGACAAAGACAATTTTCTGTTTCATGTGTAACAGACAATAACGTTTTTTTTTTCAAATCTAATCTAATCAAATCCAATCTATGTATTATGTATTATTATCATTACTATTTTCTATTTACTATCTCTCCATCCCCCTGTCAGGATGATGGCAGCCCCCCGCCCCTGTATGAGGCGTCAGGAGCAGGAGCAGGAGCAGGAGCAGGAGGGGGCCCCGGGGTCCCTGGTGGCCTGCCAGACGAGGAGAAGGCAGACCTGCCTCAGGCTCAGCCAACACGCTTCGGATGGGTGCAAGGGGTGATGGTAGGACTTCAACTTCCATATCATTTCTTTCCTTCTTTTTTTAGATTTTTTTTGTTGGTCTTCTACGACTCTATTGATGATAGGACAGTCTGAGAGCTGGACAGGAAGCGAGTGGGGGGAGAGACGGGGAGGGGTCTGCAAATGACCCGGGCTGGGAATCAAACCCTGGTCAGCTGCATGGCAGGTGAGTGTCCTACCGGATGGCCACGGCAGGGCCCATATCATTTCATGATCACATCACATTACATTGCATTTAGCTGATGATTTCATCCAAACTGACTCACAGAAATCAACAGGGTATTGGTTACAGTCCCTTGAGCCAGTATGGGGTCAGGCGCCTTGCTCAAGGGGACCTCAGCCATTGAGAGTGGGAGGGAGTGGAACGGTGGGATTCAAACCTGCTACCCTCTGATCAAAAGCCCATTTCCTTAACCAATAACCATTAGGCCACGGCTGCCCCATCAGCAATTGAGCAATATGAGCAATTTCCTGAAATGAAGTGGACTGTTCCTTTACTAAATGTGTTCTGGGTGGGTGCAATGGGTTATGGGAATTCTGATACTATGTGCCTGGGTTGGGTAGCCTACAATATCAAACAATAAATAATCATAATTCTATACCCAACTTTTAAAAATGAAATTACAAAACATTTTTTTATTTTTTATTTCAAAAGCCATTCTAGGGACGGGCATTGGAAAGTAGCCAAGGCTGTAAATGCTACGATGCAATTCTGTTGGGTTTGTATAGCCTACTATATGATGTGTATCTGTCCCTATCAAATAAACCTAACTGAACTGAACTGTACTGTTGTACTGGCGTTATAGGCCTATGCTCCTAAAATGTAACTGGCACTTCAAGCCACTTTCAATTCAATAACTTATTATCACCAAGTTACTATACTATCTACCACCAGGCCCCTTAATGTAATGTAATAAGCACAGCACAGGCAGACACATTATCATTTCCAGTTCATTTAAAAATCATCCTGGCGATGCTTTCAGGCATTACTCATTGTTCAGTGAAGGGGAAATCCATCCAAATTATTCCAAGCTTGATATCGCTAAAGACCTCCTGCCGAGAATGCATTTTAAAATACCTCAGCGGCCAGCAAATATTGAAGTAAATAATTAAAGCAATGAGTAAAGCAAGATGACACTGTGGCTTGTTTAAATACACAATATTCATTATTTAAACCACCATACGTCCATGATATGCATTATTCACGACGCGTTGCATTTGGTGGCACATGTAAATTAATTTGATTATACGGGCCTACTGATAATGATCATGAATGTCAAGTCTAATTTATTTACGTAAAGCATTTCCCAGGAATGAATAAAATATGTGTTAAGTGATAAAAGTTGAATACGTTTAAGTGTACGTTTAGTACATAATATGAAGAAGAGAGCATCTGAAAATGGTTGTAGCCTAACTGTAAAAGTTTACGTCTTATATACAGTGAGCTGGGGCCACATAACAGAAACTTCCTAAGTCTGAAATCCTATCTTATCTTGAGATAGGAAGGGATTTAGGAATTTTGGTATAACAGAAGGAGGTTTCCTAACTTAACTTAGGAAGAAATCCTATCTTATCTTAAGATAGGAATATAGCCATTCCAGAAGCATCCTAAGTTAGGAATATCTTAACTTAGGATGCCTAAGTTAGGAGACCATACACCCTGTCCTAAACTCAGGATACCCCTGTTACTGGTGCTTTTTTGCATTATGCACAATGTCAGCAACATGGGGCATCAAACCAAAACACCTAGAGCAGTGATGCCTGGGTTGATTGGGGCATTTTGTTTTCAAGAGAGAAAAAATAGCACTGGTACGGTTACCACAGTAGCTTCCCAACCAGGCAGGCTACAATTCCATAGTTGCCCGATGTAGGCCTAAATATTTACAATTTGAAGCCTGTCATTGTTCTATGCAATATAGCCTACCTTTATTTAGAAATTAAAAAAGAAAATAGTTTGAAAGTCAAACACATTTCCTATTAACAAGTGTAGCCTTTGAATTAGGCCTACTTTGACCATGGGGTTTGCACATCAAAGACTGATTTAGCAACGTCCAACAAAAAAGCAATTGACTTCACGTAGCCTACGTGCTGATGTTGTGACAGGATTATGAGCACAAAGTGCGCTCCCTCGCCAAAGTCTCCTCTCGAACAGGACAAGTCACAATGCCTAGTCTAGGCCTACTAGGTCTACTGATGAATTTATAGACCACACAAAACTAATCCATTTGTCCTCACAAAGTTACGGTGTATATTATGCTGTAGCGTTGTTCAAAAGTTAGCCTATTTGATGATCCGGTTCCTCTCGCTCTCCCTCGTTCTCTGTCAGTGCAGCCAGTCACACAGGCAGGCTCCCTCCCCCCTCCCATCTTCACGCTGTCATTCAAACTAAGAATGTTTCTATGATCAATAAAATGTCTTTAGTTCACTACACGGAGGCATCCCTGTTTTACACGCGTTGTTTAGGCTGACAGTCGATGTGACTTGTTTCGTCGCCCGTATCATTGATTTGAATAAGCTACTTGATCATGGGAATTTGCACATTGTTAAAACAGCATTCAGGTGGCGGATAAGCGACGGCCGGTGACTGCTGAAACTGTCAACACGGCTATGAGGAAACTTTTGAGGATTCTTAGCTACAAATGTAGCCTACATGAATGATGGAAATTAACGCCCTCCTTTATTCACTGTATTTTTTCGTCCGTAATTATTAATAATTAGGCTATGCGTTCTCCCCCCAACACGTAGCCTAGGCTACAACTGGCTTCCCGTCGCTTCAAAAGTGAAGTCGTTACATTCTATCAATCTCGTGCGCATTCGAAATGGCAGAAACAGACACGACCAATCGAAAAAATCAATATGATAGAGGAGTTAGGCATTCCTAATTTAAGATAGGATGGGGGGGGCAAAAATAAGATAAGAAACGGCTAGGGACTTAGGAATTCGTTCTGTAATAGGAAGTTAGGATTTTTCCTATCTTACTGTTCCTATCTTAAGTTAGGATGAGCATTTAGGATTTTTTCTGTTATGTGGCCCCAGGGCCCTAAATTAACATTTTTCACCACCAGCCAAAATGGCTAGTTGATGAAATCTTACTAGCCAAACACACACTCACTAATGGGTGAAAGTGTCTAGCAAGTCTAGCAAATTTCACCAGCATTTGGCTGGTTGGCTGCTGTTAATTTAGAGCCCTGTCAGTGAGTGCATATTATTATATCCCCGAAATGCGGAGCGTCGGGGATGTAATGGTTTTGCGTGCACCGCCGCCGCGTCCGCCGCGTCCGCCGCCGCCGCGTAAGGTCTTTCGTGTTAACGCGATAACTTTTGAACGGATGTTTGGATTTGTCCCAGATTTGGTGTGTGAATGCTCTAGGGCAGGTTCATGAACTGATTCAAGTTTGGAGGTCAACAATTTCAAGATGGCCGAATTCAAGATGGCCGAATTTTTGTTTGGCCCATTACTTCTGACCGGGTGGATAGATTTGTCCCAGATTTGGTGTGTGAATGCTCTAGGGTGGGTTCATGAACTGATTAGAGTTTGGAGGTTAACACTTTCAAGATGGCCGAATTCAAGATGGCCAAATTTTTGTTTGGCCCATTACTTCTGACCGGGTGGATAGATTTGTCCCGGATTTGGTGTGTGAATGCTCTAGGGCGGGTTCATGAACTGATTAGAGTTTGGAGGTTAACACTTTCAAGATGGCCGAATTCAACATGGCCGAATTTTTGTTTGGTCCATAACTTCTGACCGGGTGTTTGGATTTGTCCCAGATTTGGTGTGTGAATGTTCTAGGGCAGGTTCATGAACTGATTCGAGTTTGGAGGTAAAACATTTCAAGATGGCCGAATTTTTGTTTGGCCCATTACTTCTGACCGGGTGGATAGATTTGTCCCAGATTTGGTGTGTGAATGCTCTAGGGTGGGTTCATGAACTGATTCGAGTTTGGAGGTTAACACTTTCAAGATGGCCGAATTCAAGATGGCCGAATTTTTGTTTGGTCCATAACTTCTGACCGGGTGGATGGATTTGTCCCAGATTTGGTGTGTGAATGTTGTAGGGTAGGTTCATGAACTGATTCGAGTTTGGAGGTCAACAATTTCAAGATGGCCGAATTCAAGATGGCCGAATTTTTGTTTGGCCCATTACTTCTGACCGGGTGGATGGATGTGTCCCAGATTTGGTGTGTGAATGCTCTAGGGTGGGTTCATGAACTGATTACAGTTTGGAGGTTAACACTTTCAAGATGGCCGAATTCAAGATGGCCGAATTTTTGTTTGGTCCATAACTTCTGACCGGGTGGATGGATTTGTCCCAGATTTGGTGTGTGAATGTTCTAGGGTAGGTTCATGAACTGATTCGAGTTTGGAGGTCAACAATTTC
>NC_085860.1:21342983-21392983 GCF_034702125.1 Engraulis encrasicolus
CCTGGAGCAATGTGGAGTAGTGGTGGTGCCTTGCTCAAGGACACTTCAACCACCTCCATTCTTTTATTTAGTATTACAATTTGGTATCTATTTTCTAATGACAGACTTAACACCGTGCTGTGGGAATATAGAAAGCACTTTCGTGAGTCAATCACAGAAAACAATTCCACAGTGATCCAGGACCATTGTCCATTTACCACAGTGATCCAGGATCCTTGCTCATTTTACCGCACACAGTGATCCAGGATCATTGTTCATTTACCAAAGTGATCCAGGACCATTGTTCATTTACCACAGTGATCCAGGACCATTGCTCATTTACCAAAGGGATCCAGGACCATTGTTCACTTAACTCGGTGATCCTGGACCATTGTTCATTTACCACCATGATCCAGGATCATTGTTCATTTACCACTCCAGGTCCATTGTCCATTTACCACAGTGATCCAGGATCATTGTTCATTTACCACAGTGATCCTGGACCATTGTTCATTGACCACAGTGATCCAGGATCGTTGTTCATTTAACACAGTGATCCAGGATCTTTGTTCATTTAACACAGTGATCAAGGACCATTGTTCATTTACCAGAATGTTCCAGGGTCATTGTTCATTTACCACAGTGTATTGTTCATTTACCACAGAGATCCAGGACCGTTGTTCATTTACCACAGTGATCCAGGATCATTGTTCATTTACCAGAATGTTCCAGGATCATTTTTCATTTACAACAGTGATCCAGGATAATTGTTCATTTACCACAGTGTCATTGTTCATTTACCACAGAGATCCTGGACCGTTGTTCATTTACCACAGTGATCCAGGATCATTGTTCATTTACCACAGTGATCCAGGATCATTGTTCATTTACCACAGTGATCCAGGATCATTCTTTATTTAACACAGTGATCTAGGATCATTGCTCATTTAACACAGTTATCCAGGACCATTGTTCATTTAACACAGTGAATTTTGGCAAAATCTGTGAAACTGACACGGATTTCGTGTCCCAAGGATCCGTGTCCACGGAATTCAGAGAGCTCAGGCTGAGGGAGAGGTAAGGGTGGTACCGTATATGAACCTGTAACCCTCTGACTCAACAGCCCTCAAATTCCCTAACATGAGGCCACAGCTGCACTGTAATACTGCACTGCTTATGTTGTAACAGAGAAGTAGTGTTGGAAAGATCTACAGTATCTGAACTTTCAATGATTTCACTTTTATCTAAAAAGTTTCAGAGTTATTTCTTCTGCTATGTCCTGCCGTGACCCAAATTGCCTTTTAAAGATTTATTGCTGAAATAGCTGAAGCCAAACTGTTTTATTGTATGAGCACTGCCAAGACTTGCAGCAATATTAGCAAAGACATCTGCAAATATCACACTGCTGAATTAGTGTGTGAATTATTTAATCCAGCTGTATCTGCATAAATCAGGGGTGGGAAAGCTTTTTCATTCAAGGGCCACTTCAAATTGGATTAAGCCCTCCAAGGGCCGCACTATAGGCCTATATTGAAGGCAGCTACCTTTACAAATAGACCCCACCTTCACTAGGTCCCCTGAAAATATAACTTAATTGTATTGTAAATGTAACAGCTCTTTACAAAACATATCAAATTTCATGTGAAAGTGCATAACATTAAAATTATGTGGGGGGCTGGACAAGACAGCGTCAAGGCCCTAGCCAGGCTGTGCCCTCCCAGTGACGCAACACCTTCAGCATTGCTACTAGTCAGGTCAAGAGCAATGCAAGTACTTTCTGAGCTCCCGAGAAAATCGGGAACTCCTCCCACTTTGTCGGGAAACAAACAACCATTAGCAAACCAGGAGGAGGGTCAACCATGCCGTTTGGGAAATGTTAATTGTTATGCTCTTAGTCAGACTAAGTCTCGAAGAGATTTGAAAGTCGATGATAATTAGGCTGCCAAGGCCCGTAAACGTCCCTCAAGCCATAGGTCCCCCAGCCCTGATCTAAATGGTGTGAGTTTTCTTTTCCACAGGCTCAGATTCTCTTCTTCCTGGTCATCATGGTGTCCTTGGCCAACTACTTTGTTGGCACGGTGATTCCCGCCACCCCAGAGAAGCAGTCCAAAGGCTTCTTCAGCTACCGAGGTCAGATGGAGGTCATGTGTATTACTGTATAATACTAGAGACTGATGTGTCAGGTGGCTGGACTAAATACTTAAAGGGGCTCCAGGTAGGATTAAAAGTTTTATTAATCACGGTCCCGAATCAGCCGACGCTTATGCAAGTCTTTAGTAAGTGAACGATGGCTCTCGTGATCACTTCCACGGTCCGCTGTCAGAAAACCCCACATGCAACTTTTGGCAGCGCGGTCCGAGGGAGTGTCGTGGGAAACACTTATCATTTGAAAACATCGCTTTACATACCGTATTCAGATTTGTATCAACTGCTGGCATTCCGGGATGAAAAACAGTCTCACAGCGAGTTTATTTGAACAGCATTTTTTCATTATGGTGTAGATTTTGAGGCAGGCATGCCACGGGCGCCGCGCAAATGACGTCATCCTACCTACTGCCTCTTTAAGAGGTCTAAAATGCTGTAGATAAGTAGGCCATAGCACGGCTGGACTGGTAATCCGGCGGTCAGGGCATTTTCCCGGTGGGCCGACAGTCTCCAGGGGCCAATGCTGTTGTTTGTTGTTTTGTTTTTTTGAGTTTTACCCCTTGGAGACTGGCCCACCAAAGATGGGGTGGCTTCTTGTCCCATTTTTAACATAAACAATGGCCTGTGCCAATTATAACAGCCTATTGTATTCGTTGACTGAATGCAGGAGTCTTCTGTTTAGCTAACATCTAAGTTTGAGTTAATACAAAAATAAGAAAATAGTGTATGTATTGGTTATGTAGAGTGTGGTTGTGCCATTTCTTATAGGGCCCTGTGTGCCAGATTACTAGTCCAGCCCTGGTTAGATTTAGCATCTTCTTGGCTGTATTTGATCCCAAAGTACTCTATTGAATTAACACTGCATTTTTTTTTACTACGCTGTTTACTATGTTGATAGTTTTAAGACCAGACTCAAGACAAAGCTTTTCTCAGATTCCTTCGGTTAGAAATCCATATCATTGACCCTTGTTTTTCATATTTGATTTTCTCCTTATTTCTTGCTTATATCTTTTACTCCTTTTAACATTTTATTTTCACCTGCCATGTCTTGTATTTTTATTTTTATTGTACAGTGTATTGAATTTTGTTTTATTTTATCTTACTTTTTAGATACGTCCTAGCATCTCTATAAGAGGGTACTATATGTCCGTCCGTCGGTCTGTCTGTTGGTCGGTCACGGTACATGCACACAGGGACGGCACGTTTCCTTAACGTCTCCGTGAGCAGTGCGAGTCCGAGAGGTTCGCGGGCTGCCTTTCATACTGCACAGTCAACGTCCACGTTCTATCCGCGAGCAGCAGCCATTCATTTTCAATGGGAGCCGCGCATTGAACGCGGACGTCCGTGCAGGAAAATAGACTCGAGTTCTATTTTCAAGAAGCAACACGGACATGTCCGGTCAGGACGGAAATGCGCCGCGCTTACACCGCGTTCCTGTGTGCAAGCCAAGGCATGATTTGTTTTCATGCATTCTAACCATTTCGGACTGATAACGGACACGTTCTGTGGACGTACTGTGGATGTCCGCGCCGTTGGTGTGCATGTACCGTCAGTCTGTCGGTCCCTCTGAAACGCATTGCTTATTATCACTCCCTGCTGTGTCCACAAGGCGGCAGAGTGCATAGACGGACGCATCTTTGTCCGCCTGTCAGACTTGTTTCTAAATCACATTGAATTGCATATGTGTATGAAATAAATTAAATTGCCTTGCCTTGCCTTGTCTATGTAGGGGCCATCTTTGTGGAGAACTTCGTGCCGCGTTGGCAGGGTCCTCAGGGCAGCTTCTTTGGCATGTTCTCCATCTTCTTCCCCTCGGCCACGGGCATCTTGGCTGGAGCCAACATCTCAGGAGACCTGAAGGCAACATGACACGCACGCACGCATACACATGCACACACACACACATGCAGGCACGCACACGCGCACACACACACACACACACACACACATGCACGCACACACGCGCGCGCACACACACACACACACACACACACACACACACACACACACACACACACACACACACACACACACACACACACACACAGAGAGAGAGCATCATTCAATTCTGTATTAAACACAGATTTCATATCTGAAACATGCATGCAAAAAAAAGCTATTTGAATAATATTAGCATGACATTACAGAGTCTAAAGTAGCACATTAAAACTTTGTCGTTGTCATTCTACTTATATGAACGTACCGTATATATACCGTCATTGAGGCCAGATCTTAAGGCAGTGATCACTGTGAGTCTACTATAAGCTGCTGGAGGCACTGCTCACCTACCCACACAGCTTGACTGAATGTTCTTTTCTTTTTACAATGCACTTGAATGTCTGGAGGCCATATATGGACTTTGTGATCATCCATTCACAGAATCTGCTTAAAAAACACATTTCGCCTTTCACCATTGTTCCTTTTTTTCTCTTTTTTCCCCTTTTTTCCTTCACAATCAAGTCGAGACTTGAAAGTATCGGAAAATTAGAATTATGTTTGTCTCATCATCCACAAAGGCCAGATCCATACACCCATACATAATGTAGAGTGTTTGCCAGGCCCCGGGGATTGAACAACACATAAAAATCAATCTACAGAGCAATGGAGGCTTGCACACAGATTACAGACAAGATTACACATACACACACACACACACACACACACATACACACACACACACACACACACACACAGACACACGCACACACACACACACACACACACACACACACACACACACACACACACACACACACACAAACACACACACACACAGACACACGCGCACGCACACGCGCAGGCACGCACACACACACACCTCACTACTGAGTAGCCTATATCCCCGAGGCTAGACGATTGCCGATTTGTACACAGATGCACGCATAGGAAATAGGATATTGATTGGTTCGTTGGACGGTGCGGCGCGGTGTGCCAGCGCTGACTGTCCATTTGTAAATGCTGCTCCATGGCTGCATGCATGCAGGGCCGACTGCTGGTAGCTTTAGCTGGGCCCGGGACATCTGAAGTAATCTGAAAGGCACCCCTTCTCTCTTTAAAAAAAAAGAGAGACGGGGAAGGGCCGGCAAAGGACCCGGGCCGGGAATCGAACCCAGGTCAGCCGCATGGCAGACAGTGTCCCACCGTTTGGCCACGGCAGGGCCAAAATGCACCTCTTCTCAATACATACAATGTGCTCAGGACCCAATTCTGGGCCGCCTCTCTCCGTGGGTTCTGACCCCTTTGTCCCCTTCTGTTGGCTTTCCTGGCTGCATGAAGGGCTAGAGTGGTAATCTAACATATGGGCAGTCATGGGTGAGCGGTTAGGGCGTCAGACTTGCATCCCAGAGGTTGCCGGTTCGACTCCCGACCCGCCAGGTTGGTGGGGGGAGTAATCAACCAGTGCTCTCCCCCATCCTCCTCCATGACTGAGGTACCCTGAGCATGGTACCGTCCCACCACACTGCTCCCCATGGGGCGCCACTGAGGGCTGCCCCCTTGCAGGGGTGAGGCATAAATGCAATTTCGTTGTGTGCAGTGTGCAGTGTTCACTTGTGTGCTGTGGAGTGCTGTGTCACAATGACAATGACAATGGGAGTTGGAGTTTCCCAATGGGCTTTCACTTTTTTCGCTTTCATTTCCCAGTGGGCCGGCTGTCCTCAGGGGCCAATGGCGTTGTTTTTTTTGTGTGCATTTTTCCAATAGACAACCAAAGTGATTTGCAAACTGTGGGCGGGGCCCAACTGGTGGGCCACAAAGGTATTCCAAGAGGGCTCTGAAATAATTTCCCAAAAGTCTAAATATTTCTGTGTGTATTGCTGTATAGCAGGTTGTATAGTTAATTATGTCAGAGGTGGGCTGTGAACATTTGTGAAAATTACAAGTCATGGGCCCCAAGTTGGAAAATGTTGGGAGCCACTGGACTGGCCCACTATTTAGAGAAGGCTGTGTAAAATTTCCCAGGGCCTTTTTTAGTGTCCGATCCAGTCCTGGCTCATGCTATGTCTCCCCTGTTATGCATGTGTCCCCTGGCTGTGTAGGACCCGAACATGGCCATTCCCAAAGGCACACTCTTCGCCATCTTCTGGACCACCATCTCTTACCTGCTCATAGCCGCCACTATAGGTGATTACTCATTCAACGTTACACAAACACACACACACACACACACACACACATGCCTGCACGCACGCATGCACGAACGCATGCACGCATGGGCATACACACACACACACACACACTCACACCAGGGCTTGATGCTGGCACAAGCCACAACCGGCCAAAATGGGAAAACTTGGCTGTGGCTAGTAATAATTGAAATCTCACTAGCCATGTTGGCAGATAATTTATTCTTGGGTATGACATCACATTTCATCCTATTATTTGTCCTTTATATCGGTTGGTTATATTTAAGTTCAGGAATGACCATACCATTCCATTCTATTTGTCTAAAATATTTTCACTATTTTTTCACAGCATTGCTCTTCCTTTAGCACTTCATCATCAGAGCTCAGACATACTGTATCATGGTAAAGAAACATTACTGATAAGAAAATTGTGGCTAGTAGAGAGGCTGACTGGCTAGTGACTCAGGAAAACCACTAGACATAGGCCGGTGAGAAAAAAAAACCCTGACACACACGCACACAAACACGCACACACTCTCTCTCTCTCTCTCTCTCTCTCTCTCTCTCTCTCTCTCTCTCTCACCATTTTCTGGACCACAGTGTCCTATCTGCTCATATTCGCCACTATAGGTTTGCAAAACTGTATCCAATGTCAATTCCGTTCATTTTTTGTGAGCATTGTGCTGTGTGTGTGTGTGTGTGTGTGTGTGTGTGTGTGTGTGTGTGTGTGTGTGTGTGTGTGTGTGTGTGTGTGTGTGTGTGTGTGTGTGTGTGTGTGAGAGAGTGTGTGAGTGTGTGTGTGTGTGTGTGTGTGTGTAATGATGGATGGATGCATGTTTGTGCATATGTGTGTAAGCTTGTGTGTGTATGGACGCCCATATACTGTCCGAATATGCATTTTATGCATGTGGGACAAATTGTTTTTTAATGCATTTCCTGTACTATCTTGAAATCATAATAGTTTTGCTATACCATTATATGAATTTTAATCACTGTCATAGCCCCCATCTGAAAGTGACCCTGTTAGTGTGTGTGTGTGTGTGTGTGTGTGTGTGTGTGTGTGTGTGTGTGTGTGTGTGTGTGTGTGTGTGTGTGTGTGTGTGTGTGTGTGTGCGCGCGCGCGCACGTCCATGCGTGCGTACGTGCGTACGTGCAAGCGTGCGTACGTGCATTCGTGCATGCCTGCGCACGTGTGTGTGTGTGTGCGTGCACACGTGCATATGTGTGTGTTTGTGTTTGTGTGTGTGTGTGTACAGGTCTAACTAACTAACTAAATAAATGAATGATTTTCTGTGTGTGTATGACAGGGTCTTGTGTGGTGCGCGATGCTTCTGGGTTCATCAATGACACCGTGTCCGGCCCGGCTGGAGGAGACTGCTTGGGTCTGGGCTGCCAATACGGCTGGAACTTCACCGAGTGCATCTCCAATGGCACCTGCCCCTTAGGAATCGCCAACTACTACCAGGTACCTACTTGTCAATGCAATATACGGTAGGCCTACATTTATACATACAGTAAGTAGTCCCACTCACTACTTGTTTTGTTGGGCACCGGCACCAGTTGTGTATTGGTCGAAAAACGTAGAACCGGCACAGAACCGGCACCATGTTGGTCGAAATGAGGTACAAGAATCCTAGTGAAGGTCACTCTAATTAGGTAGCCATTAATGAAAGGCTGGGCCACCAAGGCCCCTATGCACAGTGGAAATGGTTCCTGTTACTTGGCACCATGGAGGAGGTTGCAATGATCCATAGTTGCTGACTATGTCAGCTACTTTGTTGTTTTCATTGTATTTCCCGTTGGCAACTACCCATGTTGGTCACTGGCTAACTACTACGCTTTCGAGAAATGCACCCCTGGTTTCTTCTTGTCTCCTCAGAGTATGAGCATGGTGTCTGCCTTCGGGCCCCTGATCACAGCTGGCATATTTGGAGCGACGCTTTCCTCAGCGCTGGCCTGCCTCGTCTCAGCACCAAAAGTCTTCCAGGTATAATATCATATCCTTTGCCACTTGCCAGGACAGAAAATGATGAATGATTAAGTTCATGGCTTGTTTTCTCACACATTCGCCTAAAACAAGTGGGTTTTCGCTACAGAGGTGGTTGGACATCATGGTTTTGGAAAGTCAACCAGCAGCACTCGCACTAACAATGCAATTCAAAATCCGGACATCCGGAGTTGACATGGGAGTCATGGCGCATTTGAGACCAAATGTGTCGATCGACGTTGCAACGAACGTCAGTCAACCACAAATTTGCACAAGATGAGCTTGCACCAGTTTGATCTACATTGCACATCACATGTGAGTTGAGGGGGGACAGGTGGGGAGGAAGAGTTGAAGTGGGGTGCATTACTTTTTAGGAGTGTGGGACAGCGCATCTACACACACTTCAGTGAACTTTTGGCCAACCAGTTCAAGGGTGCATCACAGCGGAGGCGGTATGCAGACCTTTGCAATGAACATCAACAGGGTTAAGTGCAGGAGTTGCAAGGTCTGCAGGAGGAAGGAAGGAACTGCAGGAGTTGCAAGGTCTGTCTGCAATCGCAGTGATCCCATTAGAGTTTGACATCATGACACACAACAAGCCTTTGGATTTCTAACCATTATGGAACAATTCCAGGCCAGAATTCGTTGCTGTCTGTCTGCACATGTAGACGTGCAAAGTCAAATGTGCCCATTGCCCATGCGCACCTTGCTCTTAGGCTACCCCTTCGTACTACACCATGGTCAATGCATTTTCCAGGGAGTGACTGATCTTTTCCAATCTACTTTCTTCACTACCTATACTACCTATTGAGTGCCTCATGGGCAGTCATGGGTGAGCGGTTAGGGCGTCAGACTTGCATCCCAGAGGTTGCCGGTTCGACTCCCGACCCGCCAGGTTGGTGGGGGGAGTAATCAACCAGTGCTCTCCCCCATCCTCCTCCATGACTGAGGTACCCTGAGCATGGTACCGTCCCACCGCACTGCTCCCCATGGGGCGCCACTGAGGGCTGCCCCCTTGCACGTGTGAGGCATAAATGCTATTTCGTTGTGTGCAGTGTGCAGTGTTCACTTGTGTGCTGTGTCACAATGACAATGGGAGTTGGAGTTTCCCAATGGGCTTTCGCTTTCACTTCTCTCTCTATGCCAGGGGTGTCCAACTCATTTCAGTTCACGGGCCACATCACAGCCTATTTGATCTCAAGTAGGCTGGACCAGTAACGCAATAGCGAAATATCACAGTTTTCGGCTGTCAGATTTTATTGTCAGTTTCTTCATATTCACAGGTCATACAAGGAAATTGAAATTAAGTTTTTTTTCTCTTTACCATGAAAGGACATAGACATACACAGGCCTGACATTTACAGACTGACATCAAAGTGCAAGACAGGACAAGTCACAGTGATGGTCCAATACCATACTGGAATCACATTGCAAGTCAACCGTCTTGAGGTGGATGGCAGCGGGTATATCAGGAGCATTGACTGTAAATGGTGACCAAAAAAGACATTTGTCCTCAAGTATTAAAGACCTGATATCTCTAAAACTACAGCAAATTTTGTAATGTGCTATTATATACTAGGCCTACCTATCTCCTACCTCTTACCTGTCTCTAATACTTTTGTAAAGGGATACAACAGAGGCATTCATTGAAATGCACTAGCTGGCTTAAAACAACGCTTTCTGTGACTGAAATTTTAACATTCTCTGACTCCTTTTCAATCAACCGTGCCCAACACACATCCAACGTGCAGTGGGTTTTTTTTAGAAACTGGCTAACCAGAGGATTTCAATCTTCTTTTTTTGCATTTGGATTTGACCAAATTCTACACCCTTCTTTTCTAGTGGCTCTGAATATTAAAGGAAGGCAGTGTAGACAAAATTGACTAAAGACTGTTTGCATTAAGCAAGGAGCGCAAATACATGCACAGAGGATTTGGATTTCAAGCGGAATATTCTCAGTATTTGGTTTAAAAGTCCTTTTACATGTGTGAAAACAGCATGACAACCATCTCTGCAGTAATGACAGGTGATTGGACTAATTAACTTTGCAGCTGCTCTGACTTTCGCAATCAGTCTGTGATTGGTTAAGGCCAAACTGGTCATGAATTAAAAGCTGGCTGGACCACACAGCCCTTTGTGAAGAAAACAGTGTGGAGGGAGCTTGGAGCAACTCAGCAGGATGTGGCATCTCACTGGCGCACAGTTTAGGTATGTCTGTAAGCATCTTTCCAAATGTTCAAGTTTATTTTTAAATGACACACACCGTGTCAGTGCCATTGTGATGGGCAAATGAAGCTTTGTTGAAGCACAAAGCTTCAGTGGCGAATGCTTCGAGTAATGGGTGATTGATTCAGTGCTTCAAATACTCTATGAGGACACCTGCTGGCAAAAAACGCGGAATTGCAGTTTGAACCAAAACGCAAAATGAAAAGGCCTACATGGATTCTTGTGCATGAATAAAACAACTGAAAAAATGCCTTCACGTTTATTTTGCGAGAACGAATTAACGGCGTGCATTAAGTATTTTAGTCACTGAAATGTGACGGATCATAATGGACATAGGCCTAAAAATCTCCTAGTCATTTGCCACAAAATTGCATTGCAGTTAGTCACAGTAATATTTTATCCCAGATAAAATTGCGGCAGATTGCGTTTTTTTAATGTTTATAAACTTCAGCAGCAAGGATACTTCTGCCCTAACATTCTGACCACATGTATTACTGAGGTGGAGCAGGGTTAGAACTCATGATCATTAGGCTGTGAGCGCACCACGCTATCCACTACACTACGGAGACAGACTTTCTACTACAGCAAACAAGCTGGTATTTAACTGTAGGCGTTGCCAAATGCATTTTGTAATGACATTTAATTTTTAAATGTTCCATTTTAAAAGCCAAATTACAGTTGCCATAGGGCACCCTTGCTCATTGTTCATTTTGTTCATTGTATTACGCTAGCTGCACTGAATTTGGTGAATTCTTCCTACTACAAACCTGCAATCGCACGCAGGCTCGCAGCACTTTGATCAACTTCAATGCTGCGCAACTCTTTCAGTCGACTCCTCACGTCACTGTTGAAGCTTCATGTGAATGGGCGCTGAATGAAGCTTCAAACGTCACGAATCACGTGATCAACTGCAAACGAATCAAGCTCCGATACACGCTTTCCTTTGCGATGGTTCATTTTTCTGACACACGCTTCGACACGGGAGACTCATTGGGAACATCACTGGTGCCATTGTGATTAACAATTCTCATTGTCTTTACAGGTTAGCGGTCCTCCTTTTCATTGCCTCTCATGACCTCAGATTTACAAATGGTAAGGGCAATCAGTCCATGCATTTATTTTTTGAGCATAATTTCTCTTCTAAGTCTGACATACAAACTTATGTATGGATTTAATTTTAATATGGCTAACCCACTGACTTTTTTTTTTCTTTCTTTTGTCTACTTTCAGCGTACCCTGGCGGCTCAAAAGGAGAGCAGAACCCAAGCAAATGGTACAATGGTAGATCTCAAGTAGATGAGTGGGATGATTCTGAAACTGTCCAAGTGTCTGGTGCCGTTTCTCTGGGAAGCTCTACGTCACCATACAGGCAACCCTCCACATATTCGAGGAGTGTGTCAGCCGTTGCGACACAGCCTCCGTTTTCTTCCCAGTCCGGTGGCCATTCCCGTTCGTTCTCAGGGCCTCAACGAGACCTCAATCAGGGCTCAGAATCCTATAAATCTATACAGCAAAACCAGGACACTTCTTACAACTGGAAACAACAATCCACTTTCAAGCACGTGCGGCAGAACCAGAAATCATTCGTCGATCACGGGAAGCCACAGTCCTCTGAATCTCCACCGGCTATGTCCAAACCTGTGCAGCATGACTGGTGGCCACAGAATACCGCCAAGCTCAAGCAGCAGCCAAACTTTGACAACTGGCAGGGAAAGGTGACTTCTAAATCTGTGAAGCAGAACCAGCAGCCATCCTTTGACCACTGGAAGCCACAGCCTACTGGATCACAACAGGCTACTTCCAAAAACATACAGCAGGGCCAGAAGCCATCCTTCAATAACTGGGGGCCACAGTCTTTAGGATCTTCACAGGTTTCATCTAGACCTGTGCAGCGTGACTGGTCGCGTCAGGTGATCTCTAAACCTGCACAACCGAACCAGCAGTCTTCATTTGACCACTGGAAGCCACAGGATACTGCCAAACGCATGCAACAGAAGCATCAGCAGCAGCCAAACTCAAATGTGGCCACGAACAACTGGAAGCAACAAGATGTTTCTGGGCACCTGGGAGGTTCTTATGGAGCAGCATCTCCAGGACTGCACTGGCAATCCCATTCAATCCAGGGAGCCAATTTTCAAAGTACCCTCAGACCTGCACAAAGTTCTGAACCATTCCAGGGGTACAAGGCCCAGCAAAACCAGCAGATGTCAAAACCAGACCAAGATGGCTACCCCTCATACCATCCAGCCAAGCCTGTCCAAAGATGGCAGCAACCTTCCCATCAGTTTCCCTCCAACCCTCCTCAGCAGCCTTCAAGAACGGCACCACTCTCCTTCCAGCCCGGCTATCACTCAGGGTCTACAGACAAACCGGTTGGTGGCACAAGGAAGTCATCAGCTGACCAAAATGGACTGAAATACCAACAAACCAAGCCTAACTCAGTGAATGAGTACAAATCTGTGCATTCAATGACAACTGGACGAGCAGGTAAACCCCAGTCTCAAGGCCATTTCTCTCCATCCAGAGGAGGTCTTCAGGGCTTCAACCAGGCACCAGGATCTTCACAGGCTGCAAACAAACCGCAGAGCCGGAAGAAATCTTCCAGCTGGAGGGAACTTACATTTGGCTCAGCAACAGCTACGGTCAAGTTTGGGCAGAAGAATGGCTTTGGCTCTGCAGGGCCTATAAACAAACCTGAGCAGCAGAACCAACAGCTGTCTGCCAACTGGATGCCACAGGTTTCATACAAGTCTTTGCAGCACAACCGGCAGCCATCCCTCAACAACTGGAGCCATATGCAGCATTTGAAACTGCAGCAAAACCAGCAGTAGGGCACCACTCATCTTGGATAGACTAAAGTGGATATGGTAAGCGTTTAAATTGCATTTTGTTCAAAGTTCACAATTTAATGTTTGGCTTCTGGTAAAACTGTAGAGGGAAACTGGGAACTGGGATAGTCGGCTACACTTTTTTTAGTTATATATTTTTTAAAGGTTCATCTTAACCACTCACCTGAGACTCAAATGTCGTCTAATTTTTAAACCGTATTTTCTGATGGGCCTACAATACCCACCATGCATGCCCAAAATTTGTCTGCCTCCTAACTTTTTTTTTTAAATCTCGTTTCAGGTCCCGAGTCTTTGAATATTCAATAAATCTTTTATCTTACATTGGTGTCCTTGTTTTCATTGAGCCCTCTTGTAACCCAATGTTTGCTCACTGCATGAATTCTTTAGCTGGTATTAAAATTGTAATTCCTTCCTTGGCGATGGGTCATGTTTTTTTTCACCTCTGCCATGGAGGTTGTGTTTTTGGTTGCATTGATTTGCCTGTCAGCAGGCAGGGGCGATTCTAAGGGGTGGCAGGGGGTGGCATTTGCCCCCCCAGAAATACGATTTGCCACCCAAATTAAGAGCCCTGATTGTGACCAATAGCCTTAATGCTTGACATCATTTCAGACATAGAACTTTAGGTTGCAGGGTTTCACTTTAAGGGATTCACTGTATCACATAAGTGTGTGTGTCGATTATATAGCGTTTATCATTTTCCCTTAGTGTAGGAGCATGCCCCCCTGAAATACATTTCGCCACCCCAAGAATAAATGTCTGGAACCGCCCCTGTCAGCAGGGTAACTCATAGTTATGAATGGAATTTGATAACTTTGTGGAGTTGTTGGAAATTACGAAAGGAACAAGTGATTAAATTTTGATTGAATCCAGGCTTTTCTAAAGATTATTCCGTGGGATGGGGAAAAATTGACTGCTGTCTAACTCCACAAAAACAAGGCAGAAAGATGAAGAAAATGGGAATGTAACGGTCAAATGTTCTATCACGGTTCTATAACTGCTTCCTTTGTGGTGGTCTGCACTCAGTGCATTTCCAGTTTAAAGATCCTTTGCGCCAACAATTTCTTTGACATCACTTTGGTACCATCTCATTTGATTCACTGTGCTTAAATGGTTGAAAGGTGTCAGATTTTCCACCTGCTACTGGATGTCTCGTTCAATGTCTGCATTTTAAGTAGGCCTACTTGGAGATCTTTAGCAATTGTGTAATTTGCTTGATCTCATGATTGTTAATCTTGTTTACATGTTTTCAAAGTTCTTGCTTTTCGGCCTCAGCATTTGTCCTGGAATGACTAATGTGGACTCGTAAATGGGGAAAAATGTCAAATTATTGACCGGTGGGAGCAACGGGGCTGAGATAAAATGACGTGCCACCATGTAATGCGTGTCTGCAAGTTGTGAACCTGCATTCAACAGCACCTTGCATCAAGATACAATTGGCTTTGCAAGGAGGTTTATCTCTGTAGATACATGTATTAGTAGGGTTCCAATGTGAATTATCTTCACTGAAATTACGGTACTACCGGTATTCCTTTGTGCCTGCATCTACAGTGTCTGTGCAAGGATAATCTGTACCCCCTCATTGGATTCTTCGGGAAGGACTATGGCAAGAACAACGAGCCCTACAGGGCCTACCTATTGACCTTCATCATTGCTGTTTGCTTCATCCTCATTGGTGAGATGGCACACTACCAGTTTTAATCAACCAATCATGTTGTCAATGACAATAAACAAATATGTATTTAGATCGCAAAACATTTTTTGTCACCAAACTTTGGTGACAATTTGTTACAAACTAGTGCACTGGTTGGTCCCGAGTTGCGGTCATCCCATTGGTCGGACAACCCATTAGGCCAAGGTGCTCATGAGATTGGCTGTTTAGCATCTTGCCCCTCCTTACAGTATTAGTAAACAGGAAACCTCTGTATTCAACATCCCAGATGAGAAATTTTTGAATTGTGCTTTTACCTTTTATGGGATATTGAATAAAACCTTTATCGTTTATAATGTCTTGCCTCACTCCTCGAGGCCACAAGCACAAGGCGAGGGTGGGAGACAGTGTTGCCAGATTGGGCTGGTTCCCGCCCAATTGGGCTGCTTAGGATGGCCGTGTGCGGGTAAAAATAGCATTTATCAGGAAAAACACTTTTTGCCATAGAAATCAATGGAATTGGGCGGGATTTTGTGCTTCTAGGCGGGTTTTGAAAATGTTTTGGGCTGGAAATCATCAGCCTCATCTGGCAACCCTGGTGGGAGATAAGATAATAGGATGGATACATGGTGCTGATCCAGGGGTGTGTTTCTTGACAGCATTATCGCTAACTAAGTTAGCAACTTATTTGGTTGCAATGCAATTTCCCACTGGGAACCTACTAAGTTGCTAACTGGTTAGCAACAATATTTTCAAGAAATGGGGTCCCGAGTCTGTATTTAACCAACACCACACACTGTTCACAGGAAGTAGAGCAGCTTTCACTACTATATGTCGGAGCAGCCTTGGCCTAGTTAGGTAGTTGGTCTTTGAATCCGAGGGTTACAGGTTCGAATCCCATCTTTAGTTGAAAGGGAATGTGGGATCTAACTCCATATTTCTTCAGGGACTGTAACCAATACCCTACAATAACGGTGAGTCACTTTGAATAAAATGTGGACAAGTGTGTAATGTAATGTAATGTAATGCAATGTAATGTAACTCCTGTCTGTCTGTTATTCTTCAGCTGAGCTGAACACCATCGCCCCAATCATCTCCAACTTCTTCCTTTGCTCTTACGCCCTCATCAACTTCAGCTGTTTCCACGCCTCCATCACCAACTCTCCAGGTGGGCAGGCATAGCACAGCCTGGCACTAGCCCAGTGTTTCTCAAAGTGGGGCGCAAGCCCCGCTGGGGGGGCGCGGAAGCATCGCAGGGGGGGCGTGTGACATCTGATTTTGGGTTTTTTCTCCCAAGGAAATGTTTTCCTGTCTCTCCAATAAGCAATACATTTCAAGCCCTCACCAACATTATATTCTAAATTGTCCTGGATTTGAATAGCATAGGAAATTAACACACGTCCGTCTTTGTTTTATGTCACCAGTCACCTTCCGTTGATTCTGCGCAGCGCACCGATCGTAAAATCAGTCGGTTGGGGGGAGCTCGGAAGCATTCAGACCCTCCGAAGGGGGGAATGATGGGAAAAGTTTGAGAACCACTGCACTAGCCTAAGCAAGTAGCAAGTTGTAAACAATCCCTGGCTGCGCAACCCAGGCTGTGCACTGTTCAACCTATGATTGTTAGAAACCTATGTCGGTCACAAAATGAGCTCACATGGTTGGTTGCCAGTATCTTGCCCCTCCTCACAACATCAATGCTGGCCTACAAAGGCAAAGTGCAGTAACTACATGTACGTCTGGTTGAAATTGACTGAAAATGGTCTTCAGACTTCATTACAGATCCTTTATGTTGTGACAAAGCCTTATGGTCAAAATGCGTCCCGTTTTAGAGATGTCATGTAAAATTTGCAGAAACTACAATATCCAACCTAATACCAAGGCTTTGAAGGCATTTTCTTAGTTTCAATGTTGGCGTAGTTACTGTACTTTGCCTTCGTAGGTCAGTTCAGGTCAGTTTTTGGGTTTTTTTTAAAGATTTTTTTTGCTTTTGTGCTGTACACAGTGTAAGAGGGACAGGAAATGAGTGGGGAGTTGATAGAAGGAAAGGAAAATGAAAGGAATTGAACCCGGGTTGCCAGTGTAGTGGCCTAGGGCCCCTTACTGACTTCCTGTATGCTGTGTGGTGGATCGGGATCGGGAACTCGGTCCACTTTCTCAAGAAGTAAACAACCATTAGCAAACCAATTGAGGCAGGTCAACCATACTGTTTGGGAAATGTTAATTGTTATGTTCTTGGTCAGACCAAGTCTCGAAGAAATTTGAAAGTCGATGATAATCAGGCTAGCCCCTTACTGACTTTCTGTGTCTTGTATGGTGCTGCAGGTTGGCGGCCGTCGTTCCGCTTCTTCAACAGGTGGGCGTCTCTGCTGTGTGCGGTGGTGTCCGTGGTCATCATGTTCCTGCTCAACTGGTGGGCCGCCCTCATTGCTATAGGCATAGTCCTCTTCCTACTGGGGTACTCGCTCTACAAGAGACCATGTGAGACAACGCACACACACACATACAATACACACAGACACACACACACAGACACACACACACACACACACACACGCGCCATCCCATGGCTGAGGTGCCTTTGAGCAAGGCACCTACTGTAACCTCATACTGCTCCAGGGACTGTAACCAATGCCCTGTACAATAACTGTAATTTGTTATGGATAACTGCATCAGCTCAGTGTAATGTAATGCAATGCAAAGTAATGTAATGTAATGTAATTGTTGTGTTGAACTTGTGGCAGTGGTGAACTGGGGCTCATGTAATGGGGACCTAGAGAAGGACCTAGAGAAGTTGGGGTCTGTTTTTAAGGTGACCGCCTTCAATATAGGCCTAAAGTGCAGGGGGAAATCCTGGTTTGTGTTCATAGCACGGCCCCTGGAGGACCTTAACGGCCCTTGGAGGAATTTGAAGTGGCCCCTCGAATGAAAAAGGTTCCCCAACCCTGGTGTAATGTGATGTAATACTGTAATGCCGTGTAAATGTAATGTACCTGTAATGCTGTAATTTTATTACTGTAATATAATGTACTGTAATTGTTGTGATTGTGACAGTGGTAAACTGGGGCTCGTCCGTCCAGGCTGGGGCCTACAACCTGGCCCTGTCTCACTGTGTGGGCCTCAACCAGGTGGACGACCACATCAAGAACTACAGGTAACCAGAGATTATTTAATAGAGATATGCCAACATAATAGGTTTCTATGGACACCTAACGCGACCAGGTTCCGGTCTGCCTAAAGGGGCGTGTCATAATGCTCCTACAATGAATAGAACAGTCCTTAGGTCTGCCTAGGTCTGCCTAAGGGGGCCATAATAGAACCAGGAAACAATGGGCCAATGGAACCTCTCTCTCTACTCTCTCTGTTATAGTCAGGCCACGCCCTCCTAGTGACTCCTAGTGAGTCAGGCCAAGAGCAATGCAAATGTCGTTTCCGATTTTCCGAAACACCGGGAACTTCACCCACTTTGTCTGACACCAGTCAACCATTAGCAAACCCAGGGAGGCAGGTCAACCATGCCGTTTGGGAAACGATAATTGTTATGCTCTTGGTCAGTCTCAAAGAGATTTGAAAGTCGATGATAATCAGGCTAGGTAGCCTACGCCACGCACCACTGTCACTCACTCACACCTGTGTGTGTGTGTGTGTGTGTGTGTGTGTGTGTGTGTGTGTGTGTGTGTGTGTGTGTGTGTGTGTGTGCGCGCGTCTGAGTGCATACTTGTGTGTGTGTGTGTGTGTGTGTGTGTCTGAGTGCATACGTGTGTGAGTGTAAGTGTGTATGTGTTTGTGCGTGGGTGTGTGTGTGTGTGTGTGTGTGTGTGCGCGCGCGTCTGAGTGCATACTTGTGTGTGTGTGTGTGTCTGTGTGTGTGTCTGTGTGTGTGTGTGTGTGTGTGTCTGTGTGTGTGTCTGTGTGTGTGTCTGAGTGCATACGTGTGTGAATTTGTGCATGGGTGTGTGTGTGAATGTGTGTGTGTTTGTGTGTGTGGCCTTGCTTCATCTTTTCCTAGTTCCCATCACTCCCTCACCTTTGATGTTCTGCCCTCTTATTATGGCTGAGGACAGCACAGCAGTTTCTCATTGGAAGTCTATTCTCCTCCGTACTGTTTACTTCACACACATTGTTTACGCAGAAATACCAAGGTCCATCTGGGGCACGTTCAGAATTTTGTGGAATGTAATATTTGTGTAAACAAAGCACAAAATGTCTGAATCTCTCTCTCTCTCTCTCTCTCTCTCTCTCTCTCTCTCTCTCCCGCCTATATTTCTCTCTGGGTGCGTTCAAATATGAGACCTTGCGTGCTCCATTTGTGTTTGTGGCCTCGTACCAGGAAGTAATATGTCATGATGACATCACTGACAACAGTATTATATTTAAATATCTTGCAAAAGCTAAATTCTAAAGTCATTTTCTCATTTGCCAACTGGATGTTAAATGACGAATAGTCCCTCAAAAATTGTTATGGCTAGTCTGACCGTGGGAAACTTTTTTTTTTTCCTCCACGGAGGCAGGGCGTCAGCAAAACGCGTGGCCACAAGCACAAGTGGAGGACGGGAGGTCGCATATTGAAATGCACCCTCTCTCTCTGTACCTCTGTGTTCTTGATGTCTGTGTCTGTCTGTGTTTCTATGTCTCCCTGTTTTTCCGTCTGTGTCTCTCTCTTCCTGTCATGTTTGTGTGTCTACTGCATGTGTGTGTGTGCGTGTGTGCGTGTGTGTCCGCTCTCCACAGGCCTCAGTGTCTGGTCCTGACAGGTCCTCCTGCTCTGCGTCCTGCGCTGGTAGATTTCGTGGGGACCTTCACCAAGAGCCTCAGCCTCATGATGTGTGGCAATGTAGTCAGCGTGAGTTTAAACACATTTACTTCAAGTTCAAGTGAAACAACAAACAATGAGCAACACTAATAATACGGCTCCATTTTGGAACGCCACACCTACGCAATGTATGCACATATTGTACACTCTAAGGTCCAACTGAAAGATAGTATTTCCAACACAATTGGACTCTAAAAGAGGGCATTGCACTACAACACCATTGACCCGGGTTCGATTCCAGCCAGAGGTCATTTGCTAAGCCTTCCCCATCTCTCTCTCCCCATCCATTTCCTGTCTGTCTCACTCTCCTATCTGAATAATAGAAGTGTTAAAGTCCAAAACATCTTGAAAAAAATAAAATAAATAAAAGGGAGCAGGCTTTCTAGGAGACTGGGGAAAATGCTGCAAGCAATAGTAAGAGGAACAATGGAACAATGCCACTTTTTGCACTTTTGATGGGAATGTCAAAATGCTTCTTTCTTTTTTGTTCTTTTTCATTTTTATAGTAGACTACAAACCTGTTTGATTTATGACAACTCAACCGCTCCAAGAAGCCAAGATGCTGTATTTCATCCAGCAGGACATTATGATGTGTTATTAAACTGTGACACAGTAGAAGCTGCCAGGGATTTTCTCACATTGTTTTTGTCTTCAGCTGCTAAAACTCTGTTGTCTTAAAAGAATTCCAGCCAATTTCAACATGCTCACTCTACTCACTCATGCTCACTCTATTGCTCTCTCTACTCTGGTCTTGTTGGGGGCTGCTCGTTTTTCCGACGCACCATTGGTCCGATGCGTCAATATTCCGAAAATTTCCCATCTATCCTACAGCACAAAAGTCTTACAGACCTTTTAGCCGATAAAATGAAACCCCTTGTCCCGACAGTCCAATGTTCCGCTTTAGTTTAGATAACCGTCATCACTGTTATGCGCAGTGGTCATGCAGCTGTCTGTGACAGGTTAGGTTTGGGAATCATTTTTAGGTTTGGCATCATTATATTATCAGCCCTTCGCTTTACGAGGTCCTGGTCAGCTAATAGGGGCATGAATTGTTTTACATACTGTTGCTCCAAATTCTCCGTACACAATGCCAAAAAGTTAGTGCTGTAAAGTGACGGCTGATGTTGCATGTCTTTTGGACTGCACATTACATTGAAATGTGTGTTGAAATTGGCCGCTCAGGGAGTTCTCCTTTGTCAAGTCCGCTTTACTGTCTTAGTTGCGCTGGTCAAACAATGAAATGAAATTATGTGTCTTACTTTCCCATGCAGATAAACAGTAGACATAGACTTTAGTTGTGGACAATTAGACAGACCGTACACATACATTACACCTAGAGCACCTATACAATACACATACAGTCAGACATAAAGTGCATACATAGAACATGTATTAAGAAGAGGTATTGTGGTGCCATTCCCAGTTATGTCCTATTGTGACGATTCTGACCCTCAGGAATGCCCTTCTCCTGAGCTGATCTCAGCCAGCGATAACGCTCACATAGCCTGGCTGGAGCAGCGTGGCATCAAGTCCTTCTATCATAGTGTGGTGGCCGAGGAGCTGCGCTCAGGAGTACAGATGATGCTGCAGGTTAGGCTTGTAATGTCACCTCAATGTAATGTCAATGTCATTTCTCAATATGTTTTTTTTTGTTTTCTGCTATTTACAGATTTTTTGCTGAATATTAGTTTATTACTCAGTAAATAATATTCTTGAAAAGATCAAATTTAAAAGATAAAATGATATATTCAACCTTTTTAAGTGCAACATTTATTGGAGGACATTTTCTTTAGCTCTCCTAAACGTCTTACTATTAAATTAAATATTGTAGTGTTTAAATCTAGGTGACAGGTAAATCCTGTGTTGTTTTAATCAGGGAGCAGGACTGGGGCGCATGCGTCCAAACATCTTGGTGATGGGCTTTAAGAAGAACTGGAGAAAAGACCGGGCAAGTGGCATGGACAGCTACATTGGCATCTTGCAGTAAGCCCAAGACAAAGCATTCGATTCGATTGTGGGATTCGAACCTACAACTCTCTGATTCTTAGTCAACCTACTGAACCATTAGGCCACAGCTGCCTCAAAGCACCCTTCCACCTTTGCAAAATAAGCCGGTATTAAAATAATAGTTTAGGTTGTGCCATCTTCAGGATACAGTGCACCTCAACAGTATTTGATGAGTTGATTGGCAGCCGTGACCTAATGGCTATGGAGGTGGTCTAAAGATCAGACAGACGATTACAGATCAAATCCCTTACCTCTCCCTACACCTCCATTCATATCTGAAGTGCCCTTGAGCAAGGCAACTAACCCCACATTTCTCCAGGGACTGTAACCAATACCCTGTAAATAAATGTAAGTCGCTTTGGATAAAAGTATCAGCTAAGCATAATGTAATGTAACGATGTGTCTTGTGTTGCAGCGATGCATTTGATCGCCAGTACGGCGTGTGTGTGCTGAGAATAAAAGAGGGCTTGGATACATCCTGGCAGAGGGAAGCCCACAGTAAGCATACTGTACTGCAGCACATGAAGATATTCTAACACACTCTCCCCTTTCCAATACTTCCTTAAAGTCTGTATACCTGTCTGCACATTAAAAGATTTCATGATGCATTTCGAATTATACAAAGTGTGTTTTACTTTCATATTTGTAGGTTTCATGTGTAACAGACAGTAAAGTTTTTTTCTTATCTTATCTATACCAAACTGGCAACAAAATCACATAAAGGCCAGAGTGTACAATATTATCTAAAACAGTAAAGATGCGTTATAACTATAACTCTTTTGTTAGTTTGGCCTGGATATATAAATGCTTATATGTATAAATGTTTAAATCAAATAAACTGAATGTCTGTCTTTTATTAGAGATTGCTATTATTCATAGTGACTTACTCACGTGTGGTATTTTGGTAGCCAACTCTGCGTATGAGCCCTTGCCTGAACAGACAGACTCTCCATCTCCATCTTGCCGGATCAGTGTCGCATGTAGGTACAAGGCACATGCACACACACACACACACACACACACACACACACACACACACACACACACACACACACACACACACACACACACACACACACAGTGGTGTAGTCTTCAGGTACGCAGTATACCCACCTGAAAATGTCAGGGATTTCAGTATACCCACCTAAAATTGATTGATTCAATATTTAGAATAGCACAGATGTACAGCATCACAACCCAAATGTTTTGTGTGTGTGTTTTTTTACAAGGATATGCTTTCCAAATGCTGTTCAACCTGTCAGGCTTGTGTAAGGTATCTTGAGTTGATTATAGCCCATGGTGTTTGTGTACTCAGGCTTGGCCAGTCCAGTGACTTGTCTTGTGGGTGTTGTGTTGTGTTGTGTTGTGTTGTGTTGTGTTGTGTTGTGTTGTGTTGTGTTGTGTTGTTGTGTTGTGTTGTTCAGGCTCCGAGGCCTCTGGCCCTCTCCCGCAGGTCTCCACCGTCTTCCAGAACAAGCAGGAGAAGAAAACTATCGACGTGTACTGGCTGTACGACGATGGAGGTAGAGCAGACAGTAAAAAAATGATGCAATGTGTTTTGTTGTTGTTGTTTGCTTCGTTCCATGAGGTCCAAACATAACAGAGCAGAGAGTAGAAAATGATACAATGTTATTGTTTGTTTGCTTCATTCCATTCAAACCTCTGTCTCCATGGATCTGTTGCCTGTATATGTTCAGGTGTCCCACAAATGTACCCTATAAAAAATGTACATGCCTATACAAGTTTTGTAAAATACTATATAAGAAATGAGACACTTTCATAGTATGTATGGGCCATATAAATAAGCACACATACACATTCCATGTATACAATGTTTATGTGTTGCAATTAAGGCTGTAACGATACACCCAACCCACGATTCGGTTTGTATCACGATATATGACCCACGGTTCGATATGCCCCACGATTTCACAAAAAAAAAATTGAAAAAAAAAATTGGAAAAAAAAATTGAAAAAAAAAAAAAATTGAAGAAAATAAATTATATAGCCTATGTACTTTGTAATTAATATATTTTTTGCATTTACCTGCCTGCATTAATTTTGTAGGTTTACAAGGCTGAATAATGTTGCAGATATAGGCTACCACAGCAACCTGTTCCCAGGTGTTCCCATCAAAACACAACACAGAGAAATAAGGGATATTAGTTCACCAAGGAAAAAGGCTTATAAATAGGCTAAGATCATATATATATATATATATATAGAGAGAGAGAGAGAGAGAGAGAGAGAGAGAGAGAGAGAGAGAGAGAGAGAGAGAGAGAGAGAGAGAGAGAGAGAGAGAGAGGAGAGGGGGTCAGGGTGTATGGTCATTGCTTGGCAGCTGTCTTACTTTATCAAACTTTATCCAATTAATATCCAAACATTAAAACAACACAGGCCATATATCGTCAGGAAACATGTTGTATTAAGTTAGGCTACTTAAAGAAATGCAACACTTAATTTTGATTAAGCTAAATATTTCCGTAGCTCTTTTTGATCGTGCAGCAGCGCGTGCCCGCCTACAATCAAACCTCAAAATTAACCTCAGTTAGTTCTCACTGCTACATAACGCGGACGTTTTTCTTTTGTTTTGTGGTTTGACATTTTATCAAGAGCGAGAATGAATGCAGAGGCTGAAATGGAGCATGCTTTCTGCTTATGCAGGCGGTAATTTTACAATATAGCCTAACATTAACGTGGGAAGAAATAATGCTGCCTAATATTCTGCCTCAACGTTCGTCCGACTTCGGGCACCTCCCTACAAGCGATTCCAGGCTGGTTTAGGCAGGCGGAGCATCTCGTGCGCTCTCTCTCTCGCTCTCTCTGCTCCATTTTACAATATAGCCTAACATTAATGTGGGAAGAAATAATGATGCCTAATATTCTGCCTCAATGTTCGTCCGACGTCGGGCACCTCCCTACAAGCGATTCCAGGCTGGTTTGTGGGCAGGCGGAGCATCTCGTGCGCACTCTCTCTCTCTCTCTCTCGCTCTCTCTCTGCTCCAACGTCAAACTCCACTCGCAATACATCGCGCATGCATGAATAAAACTAAAATCTTGACACGTTTATAAAAGCCTTCTTGGTCTGTTGGTCTTGGTCTTGTTGTTCACCTTCCGATGTTTGCCCAAGTTTTTCGTCTCACGGAGGTTGCTCAGGCAATGGATAACAACAACGTGCTGGTTGGAAGGAGCATTTTATATGAGAAAGGGGTGAATGGAACTGTTACTCGAACGTGTGCGCCCTTTTTCTACTGGTCTTTTTAAGCGCATATGCAAACTCTTGCCTGTATGTTGCCTGTTGTGTTCTACACTGAGGGTAACAACTTTAAAAGGACACATCGCGATTCTGTGAGGAAGCTTCGCGATAGGGGTTCGTGGGTCTGCGTACCGCGATCCCTCGGTTCGATGCAATATCGTTACAGCCTTAGTTGCAATATGTGGAATGTGTAGCCTATGCCTGCCTTACTTGTATATGAAGAACATGAAAAATGGGCCTCTTTTATAGTGTGTACCAGGGGTACGTTTCTTGAAAGCGTAGTTGTTAGCTACTTAGCAATTTGTGTAGTTACCAAAGGGAGATTGCATTGCAAACAACAAGGTAGCTAATTGAAGTTAGCAACTATGGTTTTGAGAAATGCATCCCAGAATTGTATAGTCCTGATATCAACAGTTTTGTTATGTGCCACAGCAAACCATGAACAGGGCACTTAATCGACACGCGCCAACCTACCAACTCCTTTTGACTGGTAGTGAGGATGGTAAAATTTACATCTTCTAGGGGTGCTGTGGCGTAACATATAGAGCACCCGTACCATATACCTGGGGACCCAGGTTTGAGTCTGGCCAGGGCTGTTTCTCAGTCCTACCCCATCTCTCTCCCACCACCTCCTCACTGTCCTTTCACCATAAAGGCACTAAAAAGCCCCCCATAAAATTAAAAAAGAATAACATCTACTAGCCATATTGGCTGGTAATAAAAACGGTTAATTTAGAGGCCTGCCCACGAATAATGCCACGAGTAATGCTTGTCTATGATGTCTCTGAGGCAGGACTGACTCTTCTGATCCCATACCTCCTCAAACGTAAGAAGCGCTGGGCCAAATGTAAGGTGCGCGTGTTCGTGGGCGGAGAGATTCATCGCATGGAGGAGAGGAAAAACGAGTAAGTGAAACACTAACCTTGTGCCACTGCATACAAGGATACAAATACAGTATGTCTCTTTGCCGCATGCATAGTGCAAATAAGGTGAAAGTAAAACATGCAGTTAAATTTCACCTGTCTCTGTCTGTCTGTCTGTCTGTCTGTCTGTCTGTCTGTCTCTCTCTCTCTCTCTCTCTCTCTCTCTCTCTCTCTCTCTCTCTCTCTCTCTCTCTCTCTCTCTCTCTCTCTCTCTGTCGTTCAGGGTCATGGGACTCGTCAATAAGTTTCGACTGGGGTTCCATGACGTTCAGGTTCTTCCTGACATTGACGAGAGTCCTCAACCGGAAAAGTACAGTTTTCCCATATAACACCTTTAATCTAAAAACCTGTAATGATAGTATTGGGGCAATCTGCTTTTGGGCACTTCACTCTACTGGTTCTTAATCTTTTTTTGAGGCCCCCTTGGCCTCATCATAAGCTTCCCAACGCCCCCCTTGATATCATCACACGCCTGCTAACGCCCCCCATAGCATTAATGGCAATGGCAACTAAGCACCACCCCCTCTCAGGTGTATCCTCATAGAGGTAGAAAATAACACTAGAGAGGACACAGCAATTTGCGACAGCACTGGGAAATGGCAGATGGAGCTTCCCAACTTCCGTAGGTAGTGTAGGTACCTTCAGGCAATGCAAGTCAATGGAGAACACGCCCACCCCTGTCAAAAAATTGACTAAAACTGTGTGAATATGAAGTAACACATTAATCAAAGACCAGATTTGAAATGTCAGGCTAAATATCTACTTAAATCATATGAGTCGATAAAATACATTTAAAAATCAAATAATATCTTTTATGAACATAGTTAGCAACACACTTCAACTATTGTCCTTGTATAGTGTGTTGATGGAGATTTTCACATGATTAAGCCATTTTTGACAGAGGTGAGCCTCATTCTCTGTTAATTTCCATTTCTCTGATCTACCTACAGATAATGGCCGCTACAGATTGGGGTCACCTCTAGTGTTATTTTCTACCTCTATGTGTATCCTTCTCAATACCCACCTAGGGCTCCCCAACGCCCCCTGGTGGCGCTATAGAGGCCCTATTGAGAAACGCTTCTCTACTTCCACATCTTCCAAATTACCTGGCTCTATCTCTGCACTTAACACAAGGGAAGGAAGTCAATAAATGGCTCCTTTACCTGGCTGAAGAACTGGGTAATTACAGTCGGCCGATGTGAGTGTCTGAAACACACATGTGGTCAGGGAATCCATCAGGGAGAGACAAAGGGGTCGGTTGTTCTGGGCCCAGGCACACACACACACACACACACACACACACACACATGCACACACACACACACACACACACACATGCACACACAGACACAGACACACACAGACACACAGACACACACACACACACATAGTGGTAACATATACACTATAGTCCTATATTATATTAACCTAGCTCTGGAAGACTGTCTGTATTTTACTTATTGTTATATAGGGCATTTATATTATATTGTAGTGCTTTCTCAACTGACATAATTCACTTAATCATTTGTGTATTCGGTTATATGTTATGCTGTTCGTCATCTCCACTGTTCTGTTCACTTTATAGTCGCGGTCCCTTTAAGAGTTCCGATGACGTTTAATGTTGCCGGCTTTTCTGTCATGCGCGGCGCCATGTTTTTAGTCAGTTACAATAACTTAATAAACGCGACTCACAGAGTCTTAATGTGAGAAGTTGTACGGCTCGTTCTTCGCCCTAAGGCAACTTCCACACTGGTGACCCCCGACGTTTGCTTACTGGACGTATCCAGATCGACATGACCGCCAACGCTGTGTCTCTCAAGCTCCCCGAGTTCTGGGAATCCTCTCCCTCAGCCTGGTTCGCTCAAATTGAGGCACAGTTTGCCTTGCGTCAGATAACCGCCGACGAAACGCAATACTACTACGTGGTGTCTGCCCTCGGAAGTTCTACGGCGTCGAGAGTGGTGAGCCTTCTTAAACGTCCTCCTCTGACAAGGAAATATCAAACTCTGAAGGAAAAGTTGCTGAAAACTTTCGAACTGTCTGACACTGAGAGGGCAAGTAGACTTTTCTCTCTTCAAGGGCTCGGCGATAGCAAGCCCTCAGAGCTAATGGACCGAATGGTCGATCTGCTTGGCGACAACAAGCCAGATTTCCTTTTCCTCCACCTTTTCCTGCGCCAGCTGCCTGCTCATGTGAGAGCTGCTTTGGCCAACACTGCCAGCACGGATTGCAGAGAACTGGCCGCTGAGGCTGACAAGTGTTTCCTGGCTAGTCAACAACAACCCCGTGCAGCTGCTCTCCTCCCTGCTGGTGCTGTATCTGATGTTCTGGAGGATGATCACCTGCTCATCGCAGCAGCGGCCCCGCGTCGGCAGCAGTCTTCTGGTTTGTGCTACTACCATGCCAGGTTTGGCTCCAAGGCCAAGCAATGCCGTTCTCCATGCAGCTTCAATGGAACGGGAAACGCCAAGGCCGGCGCTCACTAGTGGCCGTGAGCGTCGGCCATGCCGGCAGGCTACTCTTCATCCACGACTCCATCTCCGGCCGGCGATTCCTCTGCGACACAGGGGCACAGCGGAGTCTACTGCCTGCTTCACAGGTGGACGTGGTGGCAGACACCCACGGCCCCCCCATGGAAGCCGCCAATGGAAGCCCTATCCGTACGTACGGCACTAGACATGTTGAACTGTGTTTTGGAGGGCAACGCTTTAGCTGGGACTTTGTGACAGCCAAGGTTGCTGTTCCCCTCTTGGGTTCAGATTTTTTGTGCGCATATGGACTGTTAGTGGACGTTAAAAATCAGCGCTTGATCGACGCCGTCACTTTCTGTTCTTATGCCTGCGCGCTCAGCGACTCTGACGCAGTACACCTCTCCAGCCTGCTCTCTGTCACCGACAGTTTCCAACGCCTGCTCGCCGAGTTCCCTGCACTCACTCAGCCCACCTTCTCCTCTTCCACGGCCAAGCACGGTGTCGAGCACCACATCGACACTACTGGCCCGCCTGTATACGCCCGCGCTCGACGCCTCGAGCCGAACAAGCTTGCCGTGGCCAAGACGGAGTTCGAGTCCATGGAGCGCCTGGGGATTGTGCGACGCTCCAACAGTCCTTGGGCCTCCCCCCTGCATCTAGTCCACAATATATTACATAATATAGTGGATTTAATATCATGTATAATTACAGTATATTATTAAAGTTTAACAGCAGCCGTCCTGCATATGGTAGTGCATAGCCTTTGAATCCAGGCGGCTTATCACTCTGTATGCAAATTGTCTTTTACCTATCACTGTGTCTGTATGCAAATGCACATCATTACCCATTAACTTGAATACGTGTACATGTATTCAGGTCAGTCCCCATTGCCCCATTGCATTTTATAAGTCTCTGTCATTGCTCCGTATATCTGTGAAGATTCCCCTTCATCCATGCAATTTTAAGAGTTAACCCCTTAATCCACGCCGTACCTCCAGTGCCACACTGTGACAGCTGTCAAAAAACTCACAGTGTACTACCAAATCGACGCTCCAGCCACCTAAATGGCATCGGTGCCATACTACACATTGACGACACACAAGTAAACTCTATTCATCTCAAGTGTCTTTCATTGCTGTAACTAACTTTTTGAAGCATGGTTTAAGACCAGTAGCTCACAGTTAAATAACTTTGTCCATCACTATGTGTTTCTCAGTTAAATGGCTAAATATAAATGATCCCTTCTGCCCTGCACAGCGTCAAGAGGTTTGAGGACTTGGTGGCTCCCTATAGGGTGAACACGATGAACAAGACTGAGGACGGAGAGGAGGAGCAGAAGAAGTATCCATGGGAGGTGACCAACACGGAGATGGACAGGAACAAAGCCAAGGTAAGCACACCTACAGAAGTAAAGACAGAGGCTGTATCTCAAAGTCAAGGATCCTGGCCTTGCTAGGACGTGAAACGCCCAGTGATTGGATACTCTGCGGAGTATCCAATTACTGGGCGGAAAGCTGCAGCATGTGTTAAGTCATTTGTGTCAAAATGTAGTAAGTGCAGAGGAGGCATCCTCAGGTACAGAAAGTAAAAACCTTGCCACACGTTTGATCCAACCAGTTCTGAAACAGCTGATCATGATAAATACTCAAGGCAGGTGAATGGGCAGGATGGATTCTGGAAATGAACTATGAAAAATATTACACAGTGCACCTTTAGGTATGCTGTTCTGAAATAATACTTGCAATGCTTCCTGTGCTCCTGCAGTCTCGCCGCCAGATCCGGCTGAACGAGGTCTTGAGTGATTACTCGCGTGAAGCTGCCCTAATTGTTGTGTACGTATGACATTTGATATACAGTATGAATCATCCTAATAGGTGGGAGTGTAAGTACACATAACTTACATCAGTTTGAGAGGACCAATATGCTTTTCAAATATGCTAGGGTTATCGTTGTAATCAAATTTAGCAGATCCTTTTAACAAAAGCTACTGACGACGGTATAAAGGAAGCCTCTTTCCACCGTTCTTTTGGACACGCCACCTTACTTTTGAAATGAGCCTGACTTAAACAAAACATCATATGACCTTATGATGAAGAGCATGAACTTAAGAATAAATATCACATAAGCTTACATAAACCACATACATTAAAAAGGCTAGCCATATAATCCCTGCTAATTACTCATTAGTTACAGTGGATTAACCGGTGTAACAGCTATGTAATATCATGTAGAGGTATTTCTGTTAGTACTACTTCTACATTATACACATGCCAACACATCAATACGTCAATCTGTTCAACCAAGCATGAATCAACGCCCATCCCTAGTGTTGCCACACGTCCAAATTTTTCCTGGATTGTCCTGGGGTTTATGGTCTGTCCAGGTCAATGGAATAACTGTACCGTTTTTTTATAATGCACGTCTTCATATTACCCCATTGAAATAAACACATATCATTAATGTTTCGCGCACACGCGTCTATGTGTCCCGGTTTTGAAATGTGGCAACCCTACCCATCCCTGTGCCAATTGTGTGCCCTCTGCCCTGTAGGACGTTGCCGGTGGGCAGGAGAGGGGTGTGTCCGAGCGCTCTCTACATGGCCTGGCTGGAGACGCTGTCCCGTGACCTCCGACCCCCAGTGCTGCTCATCAGGGGCAACCAGCAGAACGTCCTCACATTCTACTGTCAATGACCTGTTGGCATGCCAACCAGCAGAACGTCCTCACCTTCTACTGTCAATGACCTGTTGCCATGCCAACCATCAGAACGTCCTCACCTTCTACTGTCAATTATGCATGCCAACACTGCATGGGGCCTGTACATGGGTTTACTGTTTGTTTGTAAACAATCCCTGCTGCGTGACCCTGACTGTGCACTGTGTAACCTCTGAATGTTGGAAATGGTAAAAAAAAATGAGCTCACGTGGTTGGCTGCTTAGCATCTTGCCCCTCCTCACAATACAAATGTTTGTAAACGAAAAACCCATAGGCAATAGACATGTATTGCTGTGTGTCACACTTTATAATATCACACACACACACACACACACACACACACACACACACACACACACACACACACACACACACACACACACACACACACCTTTAAAATAACTGTGATGCAAGACAGCTGAACTGCCACTGTTTCATCAACCCTTTATTATAAGCCTGATCCATGGCATTCCAGTGAAGAGCCGGAATATCTCTGGCATTTTTCCACTTTGTCATTAATTTGCCAACATCGTGCATACCCCAGAGAAATGCCAGAAAGATCCAGAAGTGGGCCGGAGGATTTTGCTATCTGGGTTGTAAGATATTGAAAAGAATCATGTTTAAATCAAATGTCGACCATTGTGTAGGCCTACCTGTCCTTTTTGAATGAGATATTTAAGCTGTTAATTAAATAGTATTGTTTGTCATATTTGGCTTCTGTAGCCTAAATATTAAGGGGTAATCATATTGTTAATATTGTATGACAAAGTATTGACAATAAATGTCTTTGCTAAGGAGGCCTGTCCATGCAGAGCACAATAAATTGCAATTTTGTCTGACGTATACAACTTGGCCTATTCATTGAAGAAATAGCCTACATAAGCTCCAGGGTTGCTCTGGAATGCACTTAGATTTCTGGAGTGATTACAGTAGTAGCCTGCTTACTAAAGCGGCGTACTCACACTAGCTTCTCGCTTGCTCGCCTACTCGCCACTCTTTCATGGAACGTTCGCTGAAAGTTCCCGCTGCTTTAACTGTCAATGTACAGGTGAGAAGTACCGAGCTCTGTTTTCCAATTGGTTACTCGCTTACTCGCTTCGCTCAAAGTTAAAATATGTTCAACTCGGGATCCTTAATAGATGTATAACGTAACTTTAATCATGTCTCAAAGTTATATCAAATCTTCAAGGTTTTGTACAAGTTTTAATCTTTTACCTGACATGTTTCGACAGTGAAACTTCAGAGGGTCACCAGAGAATGAAAGTTTCACCGTTGAAACATGTCAGATAAAAGACATTATGAACAAAAACTGACTAGTTCTCCTGTGAGGTGTTTTTGGGCACAATAAAATGCTTTGAAATACACCATCAATTAACTTTCCAAATAAAATAATGTTGCATACCAGGTCCGAGAACATCAAGGATTATGGAAAAAAGCTGAAAATGGCAATGTAATTAGAGTGGCATGGCCTCTTTAAAACTTTCACATGTCTGAAATAAAAGAAACTTGAATATCCGTTCACTCCTTGCTGAATAAACTCACCTACATCATAACAACATTGCTATGGCAATGCAAAGAGTCTTAAGTAACCAACTGAGACATGGTCATTACAATTTTGGTGACAGTAGGCCTAATGTTACATAACCTCTGCATTGAGGGGTTAAACACCAATACTGAAGATGTTGGAGAAATTTGTGCAATGTGTGCATGCTTTTAAATCCTGATCTATTCTGTTACTGCCCCAATAATAATGCAGGACAGCCAAAGAAGTATCTGCCCTTATTCACCCCAAATGTGTTATATTGGGTTCCGGTTAGGACTGCATGCCAGTCAAGTTTTCACCATACTGTGTCATCCATGTCTTTATGGAACTTGCTTTGTGTACTGGTGCAGTCATGTTAGAAAAGGAAACACCACACTGTTCCCACAATGTTGGGAGCATCCATCCTGCACAGAGTCCTAATCCGAACCCAATAGAACACCTTTGGGATGAATTAGAGCATATACCAATAAAGGTTGGCCATTAGCTAACCATTTGCATTATGTCTGTCCGATACCCACTGAATACACAGCAGAAATATTTTACAACTTTTCTTTCTTTTTCTTTCTTTCTTTCTTTATTTCTGTTTCAATAAATTCAATTTTTTCAAAATTAAATAAAACTCAAGTTGAAACAAATTGTATAAAATGTTTGTTATATGTTTGTTTCTCATGTCTTCAATGCACTTGTATATTTGTGCAACTTATCAATCTACTATCAATGTACTAGACAGCTCAAGTAAGAAAAAAGAGGAAACTTTTTTTTGCATGCCAGGTACATTTTTATTGAATACATGTAAGAAAATATTGTGAATGTGTATTTTCATGAATTTATGGTATATCTATATTCATGATATGTTTAGAAAATAAATTGTACTTTATTCTGTTCTCTCTATTCTGGTTCTGTCCATGTCTCACAAATCCATCATATTTCCCTCTCTGTCAGTCCTACACTGTCTGCTCCACGCCCCTCTTCCTGAATCCTGAATCGTCCTTCTTTCTCTTGTCCATATCATCAAGTGACCTCAAAATCATATCTGTGTCCTCATCACTGAACAAGTCCGAGCCTGTGTCACTCTCCGGGCACTCCTGCTCTTTACACATAGCTCTGTTTGCCACTGTCTTTTCACCTTCCATCGCCATGAACACTTTCTGCTCCCTCAGTTCTTTGGCCATATCAAGAGTTTTCCCCTTAGCTTTTTCCATGCATATTTTCTTCTCCTCCGGTTCTCTCAGTTGTCTGCTCTCCTTCTCTGCCTTAAGTTTGCTCTCTGCCTCAAAGACCATTAGCTTTTCCTCCTCATCAAAATAGTCCTCGTCCGAATCACTTTCACTGTCTGTGTCCTCGTCAGCTGGCTCAGTCTTCCTCTTCACAAACTCCAATGCTGCTTTCCGGACCTCTTCTTTTCTGATCTCTTCCTCTGTGATCTTTCTCAATCCTTCATCTTCCTTCTTTGTCTTAAGTGACTGCAAAATCAAATCTGTCTCCTCATCACCGAACAAGGACTCCTCCGAGTCTGTCTTACTCCTCAGTTCTTCGGCCGTGTCAAGTGTCCTCTCTTTGGCTTTTTCCTCATCTATTTTCCTCTCCTCATGTTCTTTTCTTTCCTTCTCTACCTTAAGTTTGCTCTCTGCCTCTAAGATCATTTGCTTTTCCTCCTCATCAAAATAGTCCTCGTCCGAATCATTTTCAATTTCTGTGTCCTCGTCAGCTGGCTCAGTCTTCCTCTTTACAAACTCCATCGCCGCTTTTCTGAGCTCTTCTTTTCTGATCTCTTCCTGTTGCTGTTTGTCCTCCAGGTCTGGGATAAGGGCCTTTGGCTTCTCTGTATCCTTGCATTCACTGGCCACTTCCTTATTCTCTTCCTCAGTGATCTTCCTGAACTCTACATCTTCATACTTTGTCTTATCCATCTCGCCAAGCCCGCCAAGCGACTGCAAAATCATATCTGTCTCCTCATCACCAAACAAGAATTCCTCCGAGTCAGTGTCTGTGTCACTCTTCAGTTCATCGGCCATATCAAGCGTCCTCTCGGCTTTTTCCTCACTTATTTCCCTCTCCTCCAGTTTTTTCCTCTCCTCCTCTCCCTTAAGTTTGTGCTCTGCCTCTAAGATCATTAACTTTTCCTCCTCATCAAAATAGTCCTCGTCCGAATCACTTTCACTTTCTGTGTCCTCTGTGTCCTGTGTCTTCCTCCTCACAAACTCCATTGCCGCTTTTCGGAGCTCTTCTTTTCTGACCTCTTCCTGTTGCTGTTTGTCCTCCAGGTCTTGGATGAGGGCCTTTGGCTTTTCTTTATCCTTGCATTCACTGGCCACCTCCTCATTCTCTTCCTCAGTGATCTTCCTGAACTCTACATCTTCATTCTTTGTCTTATCCATCTTGTCAAATGTCTGCAGAATATCTGTGTCCTCATCACCAAACAAGGACTCCTCAGAGTCCGAGCTTGTATCTCTATTCAGTTCTTCAGTGAACTCCATGACCGCTTTCTGGATCTGATCTTTTGGATTCTCAACTGTCTTGCTCTCTTCTTTGTTGTTGTTGTTGCTGTTGTTGCTGTTGTCTCTTTCCTTCTCCTCTCTTTCTATTCTCTTGATGTCAGTGAACTTAACTGTTTCCTTGCAGGGCTTTCTCTCCTCCAGGTATTTGATAGGGATCTGGGGTTGCTCTTCGTCCTTGCATTCACTGACCACCTCCTCATTCTCTTCCTCAGTGATCTTCCTCAATACATCTTCCTTCTTTGTCTTATCCATCTCGTCAAGTGACTGCAAAATCATATCTGTCTCCTCATCACCGAACAAGGACTCCTCGAAATCCGAGTCTGTATCGCTCTTCAGTACTTCGGCCATGTCAAGCGTCCTCTCCTTGACTTTTTCCTCACTTATTTCCCTCTCCTCCAGCTCTTTCCTCTCCTCCTCTGCCTTAAGTTTGCGCTCTGCATCTAAGATCATTAACTTTTCCTCCTCATCAAAATAGTCCTCGTCCGAATCACTTTCACTTTCTGTGTCCTCGTCAGCTGGCTCAGTCTTCCTCTTTACAAACTCCATCGCCGCTTTCCGGAGCTCTTCTTTTCTGACCTCTTCCTGTTGCTGTTTGTCCTCCAGGTCTTGGATGAGGGCCTTTGGCTTCTCTTTATCCTTGCATTCACTGGCCACTTCCTTATTCTCTTCCTCAGTGATCTTCCTGAACTCTACATCTTCATACTTTGTCCTATCCATCTCGCCAAGCCCGCCAAGCGACTGCAAAATCATATCTGTTTCCTCATCACCAAACAATGATTCCTCCGAGTCAGTGTCTGTGTCACTCTTCAGTTCATCGGCCATATCAAGCGTCCTCTCGGCTTTTTCCTCACTTATTTCCCTCTCCTCTAGTTCTTTCCTCTCCTCCTCTGCCTTAAGTTTGCGCTCAGCCTCTAAGATCATTAACTTTTCCTCCTCATCAAAATAGTCCTCGTCCGAATCACTTTCACTTTCTGTGTCCTGTGTCTTCCTCCTCACAAACTCCATTGCCACTTTTTTGAGCTCTTCTTCTCTGATCTCTTCCTGATGTTTTCTCTTCTCCAGGTCTTTGATAGGGACTTGGGGTTGCTCTTCGTGCTTGCATTCACTGGCCACCTCTTCATTCTCTTCCTCAGTGATCTTCGTGAATCCTACGTCTTCTTTCTTTATTTTATCCATCTCGTCAGGTGTCTGCAGAATTACATTTGTGTCCTCTTCACTGAACAAGGACTCCTCCGAGTCAGAGTCTGTGTCGCTCTTCAGTACTTCGGCCATATCAAGCGTCATCTCCTTGACTTTATCCTCACTTATTTCCCTCTCCTCCAATTCTTTCCTCTCCTTCTCTGCCTTAAGTTTGCTCTCTGCTTCTAAGATGATTTGCTTTTCTTCCTTGGCAACATACTCCTCGTTTGAATCAGATTCACTTTCTTTGTCCTTGTCGAGTTGCTCAGTCTTCCTCTTCACAAACTCCATCACTGCTTCTTGGAGCTCTTCTGTTCTGATCTCTTCCTGTTGCTTTATGTCCTCCAGGTCTTTGACGAGGGGCTTTGGTTTCTCTCTCTCTGTCCGACCACCTGCCACGTCCTCCTCATTTTCTCCTTCAATGATATCTTGCCTCATCATCTTGCCTTCTTCCTCGATTATTTTACCCTCCTCCTGCTTTCTGTACCTTCTCTCCTTCAGCGCCTTGAGCTTCCTCTCTGCCTCTACGATTATTTTCTTTTCCTCCTCATCAAACCAGTCCTTACTCAAAACTGTCTCACTGTCTGTGTTGTTCACACTGCTTTTTTCTGACCTCCTAAACACTATCTTCACTCCTTGGTGTTGTCCTTTTTCCCATGCTTTTTTCATCTCCTTCATAAGCTGTGTCCTTTCCTCATCAAACAGTTTAAGCAGAGTTTCCCTCTCCTCCCTCAGCAGCTCCTTTAAGGATAAAAAGTATGTAATTTTAGTAATCTATTTTCCAAATCTTTGCTGCCCAGTCACACATTTGATATTTTCAGGAATATAGAAATAAATGATAAATTCATATTTACTGGTCTGATAAAAGTACAATAAAGCTTATAGCCAAATAAATGTCTAACTGGTAATTCAAAATGGTGAACATTGAGAAGGCACCTATTCGTGTATGGAAAGTGTATATTTCCAAGTCATAAATTCTGGAAATAACCTACACTAAAAATTACAGTACATCCTCTACCTTGAACATTGTTTGCTGTTTCTGCAAGAGCTTCTGGAATTGTCCCCTTTCTTCCTGGAGCAGTCTCCTTATGCAATTTTGGCAGAGCCTGTTAATGTAAAACGAGACAGTTAGTGTAGTGAACACTAGTGTACTATAGTGAATTTGTGTAATGGAGTAGAAAAGACACCAAAGACATCTACTAATTTCCTGAGTTTGAGCGTGCCTGATTGTAACTAAACTACCGTTACCTGAATCCACCTACTAAGACACCCCCTTCACAGACACACAGACACACACACAAACACAGATAGGCCTAAGGCCTGACCCAGACAGTTATATCAAAACGACTGACTTCATCTAGAACTGAATTTCTACCCAAACTTTGCCTGCTACTCATAACATATTGATTGCATTTCATAACTTTTCATTATATGACATGTCTAGTGAATGATACATACCTATACACAGTTACTACATCATCCTGTGGCGATGCGCTCTCTCCTGCTTTCCCCTCCTCCTTTGGAGTCGCGTTGATCTGTACTCCTGCACCGCTCTCCTTCTGCTGGGCCCTGGAGGTTGTTTCTCCCGCCTCCTTCCTCTCTACCTGTGTAACTCGGTTTGTAGGAGCTCCTCTGGTCCTCCTCTCCTCCTGCTGCTGGGTTATAGGTACAGGAGAGAAATGTCAAACCAAGTGCTTTCCAACTTTCATTCATAACAGAGTTCCTTTGGCTTGCTTCCATGCAGCTTATTGTCAATTTCGAAACTGTGAATTTCCGTGAAAAAAAAAAAAGATCTGCATGGAGGTCCTTGAAAAATGTAAGTGTCCACCTACTGCGGGTTCTCTGGTCCTCCTCTCCTCCTGCTGGTTCAGAGTTCTCCTATTTAGGGCACTGAGAGCGTTCTGCAGCTCCAGCATTCTCCTGTCATTATCCTCCCCCCTCTTCTGCAGCTGCAGACGCTGCTGCTCTAACTCCTTCCAGCTACCTGGCTCTCTGCAGACACACACACACACACACACACACACACACACACACACACACACACACACACACACACACACACACACACACACACACACACACACACACACGGGATTTGAACCTGGAACTTTCTCTGATCCACAAATGAACCTATAGAGGCCAGATTTTGTAATTCATGTATACCAAATGTGTCGCCTGCTTAAAACTTGACCAGGTTATACAGTAATTGGCTACTCACCCTCCAGAGGTTGTGGATGCCATTGCTTGGACACGGGATGGCACGCCCGCTGAGATGTCCATGTCGGACTTCCGTAGAAGCCGGCAGGACGATACACACACTGAGAGAAATGTCTGTAATGACGTTGTCTTATAAATAGCGCACACTGTAAACAAAATGAGTGTCAGGTTAGAGATACACATACACATAAGTCATACGTTTGCACACACACACCACTGCACCCCCACCCCCCAAATCAACGCTGCAACAACAACAACAACAACATGTATTTAAATTGCACAGAATCACTAGAATAAAAACTAAAACAAGCACCCACCCACACACACACACACACACACACACACACACACACACACACACACACACACACACAGGGCCGCTGACAGCTTTGGCTGGGCCCAGGCCAAAGTTATCTAGGGTCCCCATAAAATGTGACTGGAACCTAATTCTGGGGCCCCTGAGTCCCTGGGCCCATGAAAATTGACCCAGTTTGCTACCTGTTGGCTTCCCTGCACACACACACACACACACACACACACACACACACACACACACACACACACACACACACACACACACACACACACAGGGCCCAGGACTAAACGCCCCAACACCGCTACCGCCCCCGCCACCGCCACCGCCCCATCCCGTGTCGCGCACCCACGTGCACGCACAAAGACTCATACACACTTCTCTGAGGCATTGACACTGACCTGTACTCGTTGGCTGTCTTCTGTGAAATGATGCTATGGTGAGATTTCGGCAGTTTACATAGTCCCCCTGGACATTATGACACTTATAGAAGTTATGAGGGATTATGACGTCCACCATTCATCTGCCTCCCCGAGGGGCGAGAGGATTCCACGGGCCTGTAACACCCGCGCTATCAGAGATTCTAATATTATCCAGTCTCTCTGGCGCTATTAGATATATAAGGTGTTTGGAGCTGGAACTTTCAATCAATACTCGAAGCAAGTGTAGGCCTACATTATGAAAACGTATGGTTTACACTCTATAGGCTATTGTGAAAGCAATATATCAATTTAACCTAGGATACATTAGGCTAAATTATAACATTTCGGTTTTGGCAACGCCAAATATTTTTGTTCCAATTATGAGGGCCGATTGACAATGCACTGTCACTCCGAGGCCTTGCAATGGGCAGAGGAAAGTTTTTTTCCCCCCAACTTCACTTGTAGGTTGAAGGGGGGAAATCATCAAGACCACTCACTGGCTGTCGATGAGACACTAGGCCTAGGCGAGATGGTAAATAAGCCTAGCCTCCATGTTAAAAAAAGAAAAACACGTCAGTGAATAGCAAGACGATTCTATTGGCTGGACTATAGTTAATAAAAAAAAACTACATGGCATGTTTTAAACATGACAGCTTTTGTGTCCTGTAGCCCCAATTGTTGTCTGTGCTACAGTTCAGACAACCTGCATAAACGTATCGGTAGTGTCTATAGGGGCCATCTTTGTCTATATTTCCCTATTTCTATTGTGCCCACCACATGCGGTGTTATAAGTGACTACTGTACAATTACATAACAAGAGTTGTAACTTCGAAAGACTGATGCAACGCACAGGTGATTTGCCTGAAACATGTACAACTGAGCATGCGCATTAAACAATAATCGCTACGACCAGAAATGTTCTAAGCTATGAGATAGCCGTCTCTCATTGGCTCCCATTATAGCCCCGCTGGCGCACGCAGCCAAGTAAAAGATGAATGGGAGCCTATTGGGCTAAATGGCTCAGCAGGGATTTGTGACGATTCTGTTCTCTGGTTTGTAAAGATGTGTGCACATTCTGTACCTTATCATGGAAGTTGTATTAGAAGTGAAGTTAAAGGTTCCTGACATGGCTTTGTTCTCCCAAAGACGTGTTAGTTTTGTCCTGCAACACGCTAGCATTCGGCTAATACCTGCTGGCTGAGGAATCTCTGCGACTATTCGCGACCAGAGCTGACGAGAGACGTACTCTGACTGATCCTCCTAGCAGAGACATCTACGGTCACACACCTCAACCCCCACCACCGTCCAACATGTTAATTGAAGGTGCCCAAATTCTTAAGGATGAGCGCAGTCATTTCCTTTACCCCATGTACACATGCCGCTTTTCCACCACCTTAAATGCAATAAATAACAGGTGTCCGCAACAATCCTAACATAACTTTAAACACATCGACATCTGAAGTCAGACTTAAAACTACAAAACAAATGGCGTATGCCGTAAAGTCGATTGTCACGTGTTATGTCATTGCTATAGTTGAAATAAGGGTCATTTTCACGAATCTAACACTTGACAAGATGCAAACGTGTCGGCAAATGCTTTCACTTACTCATATCTATCGAACGCGACTTCATTGTTTCCAGGGAAAAAATCACACGGGCAGATAGTTCTAAGAGAAGCGTACAGCCCCATTGGCACCCATTCATTATTTACTTGGCTGCGATCAGAGCTATAGAGAAAGAGTTGTCCTGAAGCCGTTGACGGCCGCGGACGAGCATGGCTGCTCTACATCCGGGGTTTCGCCGTCACTTCATTTTGCTCAAAGGGTCCTGTGCAGCAACGGGGACGCCATTGAGTGTCGTTGGCGTGTCGACCACTTCCCAGGTAAGTTGATATAATAGGGAGATTAATCAAAGTTGTCTGTCTGTGTCAGCGTAAGCTATCACAAGTACAGTCTCTGAGGATGTAATTTTTCCAGTTTGGGTAATATAAAATCACAATGGTAATGTGAAAACCCGTTAATTGTGTGGTAGCGTTTTCAGCACGGCGCTTGGTTCAACTTTGGATTTTGACGTGTTCGCAAAACATCAATGCTACCTTTCAATCTATATTTTAAACGATGACATGTCACATATGTCGCATATTTTATAAGATACCGTCCTGTTGTCTTCTGTCCAATATCCATACAGTCGTTATGTTTTGATTTCAGAGCTATTTGCTTACGGTCATTTATAGCTAATGTTTCTAAGCTAGCTGAAGGCTAAAGTCAACAAAGTTTATACTAGTTGATGCACGGAGATCTTTTGTGCTAACTAATTAGATCCAGTAATGGACTACGAGGCATTCAAATGCTGATGTTCATGGCTTCAGGTATTACTTAAGTAGAATTTGGGATTTTTGTGCCATTGAGTGTCTATTGTGTCGTGTGTCGACACAGGCTATCACAAGTACAGTCTCCGAGGATGTTTGTTGTTTTTGGGTAGTATACAATGGTGATGTTACCTGCTCATTTGTTATGCTGACATTAAGCTTACATTACTCGTGTATCTTTACGATAGCTAGAATTCACAATGAACTGCGAGGCATTGAAATGCTGATGTTCATTTTGTCATTTTTCTGTTCGAATCTAGAATTCTATAGCTATTTTAAAGCAGATGGTGTGCTGAAGCTGTGAGCTCGTGAATGATCAGCGGTAAAGTGCTGTTTATACATACCTGGGTATTTTGATAAACGAACATTTTCTTCTCTACGCTTAGCAAAATATTTTTGTTCACATCACAGGCAAATACGCATAAATATGCAGTTGAGAGCTGTCATAAATACGTTAAGCCTGTGCGCCGTAAGTGGAAGTCTGCGTTTATATACAAACGCTAACCGGAGATTTTAAAGAGTTTTTTTTGAACTTCATTTATAGAAGAAAACCTTCGTTTGTGAACGAAAGGCACAACCGAAGGGGAAGGTCTTAATATATTTTAAATACCCGGTATGTATGAACAGCACCTGATTAGAGTGTGGTTCATATTATTTTCGGTCAGATATTAGTGTGTGACATTACCAAAGAACTGCAAGAATTATTTTTTGTGTACTTGTGTATTAACTACAATCAGTAAAATCATAACCTGGTAGCCTATTCGTCAACGTTTCAACATTGCAGTGTTAATATTTCAGTCGTTGAACAGTTTATGATTAATGCTTGCCTTTCTGTTTTAAAAAGCTTTCTGTTGGTCTCCCACCCACCAGCAAACTGAAAACCTGCTGGAGCAATCCTGGCGTATTTCCCAATAAGCTGTAGACTTGTGATTCAAGCTGGAAGACACAAACCACTCATATGACCAAAAGGTAAGGTTACTATGGTTTTTTATCAAAGGGGAAAACGCAGGCACAGTGCCCTCATGCCAGACATAATTTCTCCACAACATTCTAATTATTGCAAACACATCAACTGTAAAGTGTTTTGGAGACAAGAGAATATATGTAGTTAATTGAAATTCACAATCCAGCAATACAAGATAGATTCGACAAATTGTACTAAACTCAAAATGTAGGGATGTGGTGGGTGCAGTAGTATACTCATTTTTGCACTACCATAATTTCATAATTTCACTGATATTAACAATATTTTTGAATTGTAAGTTTCAACTGTCTGTCAAACATTTATTCAAGTTTTACAACTTCATAGAACTTAATAATAATAATAATAATAATAATAATTGTATTTTGTATAACACGTTTCATACAAGGCAAGGTAACTCAAAGTGCTTAACAAAATGGGAAAAAAAACTTCATTGTTAGAAGATGGATTTTAAAAGGAGAGGTATAGAGGAGAGGCAGAAAGTAATGTCATCGTTAACTTTAGTTAACAATTTTAAGTAATGTCATTGTTAACTTGGTTAACAATATGATCTAACCATAAAAGACACATTTTGATTCAGTTTGGTTATATGTTTGGTGGAGACCGCTACAGCAGCTGGTGCAGGAGGTGGTGTTGGTGGAGACCGCTACAGCAACTGGTGGCAGGAGGTGGTGTTGGTGGAGACCCGCTACAGCAGACTGGTGCAGGAGGTGCAGACTGGTGTATTGGTGGAGACCGCTACAGCAGGCAGGTGCAGGAGGTGCAGGAGGTGCAGAGGTGGTGTTGTGGAGACCGCTACAGCAGGCGGTACAGGAGGTCAGGAGGTGGTGTTGGCCGCTACAGCAGGCTGGTGCAGGAGGTGCAGACCGGTGGTGTTGGTGGAGACCGCTACAGCTGGCTGGTGCAGGAGGTGAAGGAGGTGGTGTTGGTGGAGAACGCTACAGCTGGCTGGTGCAGCCTGGTGGTGTTGGTGGAGACCGCTACAGCTGGCTGGTGCAGGAGGTGAAGGAGGTGTGTTGGCCGCTACAGCAGACTGGTGCAGACTGGTGGTGTTGGTGTTGTGGAGACCACTACAGCAGGCTGGTGCGGGTGATGTTGACGTTTCCCTCCAAAAAGAGTAACTGCAATGATATTACAGTATTACGGTATTGACACTTCAATATTTTTACATGACAATGAAGGCCATAAAATGGCCTACAAAAAAACAAACCGAACTCGTTTTTTTTGGGGGGTATAATCTGATATAATTACCGTAAAAGGACGCTCTCGCTCAATAAATGTGCAGACCGTGGTGTTGGTGGAGACCGCTACAGCAGCTGGTGCAGCCTGGTGGTGTTGGTGTTGGTGGAGACCGCTACAGCAGGCTGGTGCAGGAGGTGAAGGAGGTGGTGTTGGTGGAGGCCGCTACAGCAGGCTGGTGCAGGAGGTGAAGGAGGTGGTGTTGGTGAGGCCGCTACAGCAGGCTGGTGCAGGAGGTGAAGGAGGTGGTGTTGGTGGAGACCGCTACAGCAGGCAGGTGCAGGAGGTGCAGACTGGTGGTATTGGTGGAGACCACTACAGCAGACTGGTACAGGAGGTGCAGGAGGTGGTGTTGGTGGTTTTGCCCACAGAATCTCTGCTCACCCTTTTTCCCCCCTTACCATTCTTTGTTAACCCCAGAGATGGTTATGTGTGAATATCCCAGCAAATCAGTCTTTTCTGAAATATTCAAATCAATCCCTTTCAGCACCAACACCCATGCCATGTATTTAAATAAATCTCTCTCTCTTTTTTTTCTCCTGTCTGCTCCACTCTGGTCATAGGTTGATGCTTTCAATGCATTGGAAGTTCCAGCATGTTTCCAGTTCCAGTGAATTCCAATTCTTCATGCATTATTGATTTCACGAACACACACACACACACACACACACACACACACACACACACACACACACACACACACACACGTCTTGTCATGTACACAGACATGCCGTTTTATTCATAGTTATTTTGTTTGGGTTGTTTATGTTTCTATACCAATATAACTATTATTATTTGGAGTAATTTTTCTTTCAAATAAAAGATTGAACCATTCAAGCACAGGTTGTACAGCTGTGGGTTATTTACTTCATGTTCATTGCATCATGTTCATGTTTCATTTGCATCCCTGCATTGAGTGGTTTGGCAGGTCCTGATGATGACTAGCATCATAAAGGCCGAAATTAACATAATGTTATATTACTGTAGGCCTACAACTGGACATGCTGTGTTTATATATATATATATATGCGTGTGTGTGTTTATTTTTTTATGTATTGGAAGTATTTTATCCATTAAAATATCCTACTGTAAATCTGCTGAATCCAAAACAAATAGACATTATCAAGGGCTACGGACAATTAGCATCTCAATGGTAAGTAATGGAGCTTCCTAGCTAAGATGACGTTTCCCTCCAAAAGTGTAACTGCAATGATATTACAGTATTACGGTATTGACACTACAATATTTTTACATGACAATGAAGGCCATAAAATGGCCTACAAAAAACAAACCGAACTCGTTTTTTTGGGGGGGGGGTATAATCTGATATAATTACCGTAAAAGGACGCTCTCGCTCAATGAAATATATTGACAGCTCCCGGTGTATAGGACCCTTCTGCGGTGGGCGTAGACTACGCAAACCACGTGACCACTCGTCGGCAAAGATCAAAGGATGATCCAACTCTTTCTCTACGGCTCTGGCTGCGATAACATAGCTGCAGTGCCACTCCTGGCCACACCAGCTAGTTGTCGTTCTTGTACAAGATTCCATTTTCTTTGCTACGACGTACTTTTCGACAGGCTCCACGTCTGAACTCCAGATGGTGTGGACCAATCAGACACGGCCAGCGCTTGTTTGGAAACAACACACCCTGCTAGTTATTTCCTCAATTGTCATCTGTCCGAAACTTTAGGTTCCCAGCCGTCTCGATTTCCCGTGGCCAGACAGTGACAAGTGGTGTGTATGACAGGCATGATAATTTAACTAATTAACAAAACGCTTTGGGACGTGTGCATATAGCTTATTTCGTTGTTATAGCTAGTTGTTTTTAGCCACGACGGCGTAGCCAGTTATCCTAGCTACTCAAAATCAAGAGAACAATATGAACGACAGAAGTTCTTCACCCGACCCGAACACGATGAAGTTGATAGTAAAAACACCGAGGCAAGAGGATGGAGACCAAATAGTCGAAGGAGTGCAACTACACTGGACGATTCTGGACCTGAAGAGGCATTTGTCCAGGGTTTATCCCTCCCATCCAGTAAGTCACACTGATGGAATGTTTTGTGTTAGCAGTTAGCCTGCTAGGGGCTAGCGTAAGTTAAACAATGAGATCTCACGGACAGCTGTTAAATGTTTCAGACTTGATACAACAACTGCTATGACACCCACGTATTTGACTTTGTTATTCTTTTGTCAGAATAACCTGACTGATCAAGGATGCCTGCGCTTAGATTGCAGACTACGTAAAACAATTGAAATGACCCTTGTCCCGTGATTTACACTGTTGACACATGTTAAAAGTCGTCTGGGAAAATCGGTAACTTTAATATTTGGCTGTTTGAGCCTTAACTTTGTGTCTTGTCTCAACCTAATTAATATTTTCCGTTCGACGTCTTCTCTTGCTAATACATTCCGCACTGTATTTGCTGTTAACAGCCCTGCTGTCAAAAAGTAAGTTGACATCATCAGTCAGTTGCTCAACTGCATGGTGGTAACTTCATATTCCTGTTCCTCAATCTCAGGTGGAGAAGGACCAGAGACTTATTTATTCAGGCAAACTGCTCACAGATAACCTGCACGTCAGGGACGCCTTCAGAAAGGTAAATAAAAACACATCCTTTGGGAGATAGGGCTGATATGGTAATCCACCATATACATACACTGACACGTAAACAAAACAAACAGCACTGTGTTCCCTTCTAAACGGTCGTTAGGTAACCAGTCAGTGCCCTGGCTACACAACTTGGAACGCCTTTGCATCAGTCCAAAGACACAACACAAACAAGCATTGTTTGTAGAACACGGCGTGGTCAGAGTCATGTTCGCTGCAGAACTAAAGGACAGTGGAGGGTCAAATTACCATCAGGAACAAAGTCTGTGGCGACATACGGGACCAGAGCAGGGTCAGGCTGCCACTGGGCACAGAAACTGGCACGCACACTCGCTCAACAGCTGTTGTTTAATGTTCCGAGACAGGTTGCATTGTGTTGTGAATGGGTGCCAGTTGAGCGGTGTATAGTTCCTGTATGGCTGTGCCGTGGAGCCTCGTGTTGCTTATCAGCCGAGGACAACATGGCACCGGAGAGCAGAAGTCACATGTCACCGAACACTCTGTTCTGATTTTTTTTCTCCCTTTAAAGAAACATGACCATAATAACTGTACTCTGAGAAAGAAATCTGACTAAAAGACATTTTTATAAATTTTGAAGTGGTACAGTAGTATTAGTGGAGGACGGTGGCAAAATAAATCATATGGACTGTGCTGTGTCCTGTTAACTGGCCCTGCCACACTTCTCAAGGTTTTTTTTTGACTTTGCTATCCATTTTAATGATCTGTTTCTCTCGCGCGCTCGCACAACGTACATCTGTCTATATTTCTGTGTACCTGTGTAAGTTCTTCATTACTAGCGTTTGTTAAATAGACCCATGTGTTGATCTGGCAGTAGCCATGTAATGCATTGCATGCCTCCTGCGGCATGTTGTAATAGTCATTGAAAAGTGAACTGCCATAGTACTATACTACTACTACTATGACATACACACAAGGTCTTAAGTAATGCACTATGACTTGGTCATTGCTATTCCGATAACGGCAAATTTGTAACTCGGCGTGTCTTAGCGGGTTAAACAACAACATGGCTGACCACTAAAGTGTCTGTCTCTGTCCAACAGGAGGACCTCTTGCCCATCATCCACCTGGTGTGTGCTTTCAGACCACAGCCCAACACCCAGCCAGGAGCCAGACCCAAGGTACCTTACATTACATTACACTTTTCTGATGCTTTTATCCAAAGCTACTTACAGTTATTTATAGTGTATTGGTTACAGTCCTTGGCGCAAGTTGGGGTTAGGTTCCTTGCTCAACGGCACTTCAGCCATTGATGGCGGTGTAGGGAGTGGCAAGAGTGGGATTCGAACGGGAAACCTTCTGATCTTAAGAACAACCCCCTAAACGTTAGGCCACTGCTTCTCCTACAGTACAATAGAGCCCACTAGAGATGCATGATACCACTTTTTTTGAATACTGATACTAGTACGAATACATTTGATATCTGTAATTGCAGATATCGAGTACAGATGCTTTTACCCCCAACATACAATGAAAATAAATGCACAGCCTTGTTTTTTCCCACCTGTGATATTTGTTTTATTTTCCATTTCCATTTTGATTTAAACATTAGTTAGTAAATGGTTTAGTTGGTAAATGGCGCTTTCTTCCTATGCTGCTTCCAAGTCAATGGAACGTGATGAGATATTGTGTTGTGCTGTGTAATGACAGTATCGGTGCCTGGTATCAGCAAGTGTTTGACGAGTATGAGTGTGAGTGTTATGAGCAAGTATCGGGGGGCCAAGACCGGTGCATCCTAACTGCCCACACAATAGCACTCTCCCAGGAGGGTAGCTAGCTAGTCCAGAAAACAAGTTTCGTTCGTCTAAGATGTTAGATAGGCGAAGCAAGGTCCTTCTTGACTGATACCCCTTTATTTAGAGAACCAGTAGAGCCAGGTTCTTTTACACTAAGGTTTAGAGAGAGACCTGGAACATTGAATAGACAAAGAGAGAATCATTTCAACAGAGGTCCTTTACCAGTACTGAAAAACACAGGTGCACTTGCTTTCAACATGAAAGGCAAGATGTTTATCTATTGTCAGCGCATACTGTAGTTACAATGTCATTCACACATGAAGAGGAGCATACCTTTTGAAGTAGATACATTGAAGGAGAAACCTTCAAATGAAAAAATCTTAGCAATGCATACAATCATTTAACCCATTTTAACCAAGGCAACTGCAAAAAAAGCCTGCTAAATGCCTAAGCCCTAACCACATTTTTACTAAAAAAAATCCTCAAATCTCATGAGCCTGAATGCTGCGTCTGTGTCGCTCCAGGCGCCTAGGTCAGTGTAGCATATACGCAGCATCCAGCATCAATGGGTTAAATGATGCTAAAAAATATGACTGACATAATCAAACGAAAAGCGATGGCTAAGTACTGCCTTCCTTGTACCTCATTTCCTCTCTCCGTGTAGTCTTCCATTTACACCGCTCTACTGACTGGGTGTTTCCCCATCAGTCTGACAGACATCTACGGAGGAGAGAAGTAGACATTTTTGGCTCCCATCTGGGTTGCATCACGCCACTGGATGTGCGTGCATGCGTGCGTGCGAGTGAGTGTATGTGTGTGAGAGCATCAAATGAGATTGTGTGTGTGTGTGTGTGTGTGTGTGTGTGTGTGTGTGTGTGTGTGTGTGTGTGTGTGTGTGTGTGTGTGTGTGTGTGTGTGTGTGTGTGTGTGTGTGTGTGTGTGTGTGTGTGTGTGAGCATCCCTGGGTTAACTCAGTAGCTCAGTGGGTGGTGGGGAGACACAGCTGCCTGCTATGCGTGCCTCCTCTAGTCAGCCAGCCTCCCCCAGGAGCTCCACGCCTCTCACTGTGCTGCACGACTCACTCTGCAGCTGGAACACACACACACACACACACACACACACACACACACACACACACACACACACACACACACACACACACACACACACACACACACACACACACACACGAGCCTTTGCCTATGCCTATCAGAAGTACATAGAGACATACTCTCTCTTTCTCTTTCAAACACACACGTATGTACTCGTCTATGCCTGTCAGAAGTACATAGAGACATATACTCTCTGTCTCACACACACACACACACACACACACACACACACACACACACACACACACACACACACACACACACACACACACACACACACACACACACACACACACACACACACAAACACCCCTATTGTCAGAAATGCATACCGTCAGAAATGCATTGGAACCCACACACGTCAGAAACTTTGCTACAGTCTCTGTGTTGTGCAGAAATCATATGCGTAGCTATGCAATACCTATCTCCTCCTGTTCTTTGATCACCTGTCCGTCTGTGTGTGTGAGAGAGTGCATTGTATTGTGGGATGGTCCCATGTTTAGTGCCGGGCCAGGCTCCCTCCCTAGTAGACTTTTGTGCTCTGTAGGATTTGCTCTGAGCGACCCTTAGACACGAAACGCTGATGGCCCAGAAAGGTGATCTGCATTGCTACTGTACT
>NC_085860.1:21397983-21470483 GCF_034702125.1 Engraulis encrasicolus
TATAGTATATTGCAGCCTGCTCCTCATGTACCTGTGAGTACCACCAGGGCTCTAAATTAACACACGCCAACACGCCAAACACGGGTGAAAATTCATTTTGGCTAGTAGAAAAAAATACCTACCCGCCAATTTGGCTCGTAGCGCCCGAGTACAGTAACTTATGAACGGTAAACCGCTGCTCTGACGAACGTTATAGGGCGAGATTTCCTACATTACCCATGGACACTAGCGTCACGACGTAGCCTCCCACCGTGGGCTTTCCAGTGCATCGAGCGTCAACTCCGTGCTGTTGCGCGCGCCAGGATTGAAAACATTTCAGACGACCAGCCTTCTGTCAGCTAAGCTGCGCTCACACTATTCTGACAGGCAGCTCTCCTCCTATGCTCTCGTCGCTTTCGCTACAACCCCGTCACTACTGCTATTATTACTATATGAACCTTGCTGTAACAGGCTGCATTTTTGAAGCAGCGAAACCCTGACCGTTTCAATAACAGGACTTACGCAGATTATGCATAGCGCTACTTCTGTTGTGTAGACTATGTTTTGTGCGAGTGATGAGAATGTGGCGGGGGTTAGAGCAAGGTTCTGTGTGTTGGTGAATGCTAGTAGTAATTGTAAATAGTGACGTTAAAAATGAGTGGTTGTGGAACGAAATAGCGACCAGGGCAGAGGAGGAGAGCCGACTGTCAGAGTAGTGTGACCGTAGCTGTCAGTTCAGTTGTCTTCTGAAATGTTCAGAGTCGTGGCGCAACTAAGTTGGAAAGCCCACGCCATCGGAAAGAAAAAAAAGCAACCAACGACGAAGCTGTGGAAGTAACAAAGGAAGCGAAGATTCCCGAGATATTATTTACTTTTAATTAAACTAGGCTTCTTGTCATTTTGTTGCGCATGGTAGAGAAGAGCTCCTCCTCTCTCCTCTCCTTTTCCTCTCATCTCTCCTTCCTTGGGGTGTGCGTATGTGAGGTTTTGTAGTGTTTGGCTGTGTGCTTGGTTACTGTATGTTAAGGTCTGTTATGTGAGTGGCTTGTGCGATGTGATTCAGCGTTTTTCAGAGGAATTGAACAAAAACTAATCAAATTAATTAGGCCTAAGTAATGCAAGTAAAAAATAAAGCAGAAGTTAAAAAATAATGAAAAAATATATAGCCTAGGCCTATAATATGCTTAATTATTATGTAGGCATATAGTAGCCTATGCAGGCCTATAGTGTATCTGTGTTGTAGAAACAGTTGGACAAAATGACCATTTAATTAGAAAAAAAATAACTAGCCTAATGCATAGTTTATTTTGGCGAGATTTAAAAAAATGGCTAGTTGAGCTTCTGTTTGGCTGGTAAGAAAAATTGTCCACTAGCCAAATTGGCTGGTGGTGGAAAAAGTTAATTTAGAGCCCTGAGTACCACCACCACTAGCGCCACCTACGGGGCTCCAATGGAATTGCCGATGCATTGATCAGTACCATTACTAATTCTTTATATACACACACACTGTATATCCTCTTCATGAGCAGCCTCCTTCTCATGTACCTGTGAGTAATACAACTTCTAGCGCCACCTGCAGGGCTCCAATGTTATTGATGACTCATAGATCAGCACCATGACTAATTCTTTTTATTTATACAGCCGTGGAAAAAATTGAGAGATCACCTCAAAATGATACGTAGTAAAACCAGAGAAATTGCTAATTTTGAGGTGTTCTCTCAATTTTTTCGGCGGCTATATATTGCAGCCTGCTCCTCATATACCTATGATTACTGTAGGCTTCTACATTAGCCTTCATCACCAGCCAAAATGGCTAGTAGATGTTACTCTTACGAGCCAAACTCACACTCACTAATGGGTCAAATTAGCTAGTAAAGTAGTGAACATTTTAAAATGTTTCTAGTAGCTAAACTGATTTTTCACAGGCATTTGGCGAGTGTTAACCCTATCGCACCGGGCGCATCATATTTGATTCATCAAATTCAAAGCCCTCTCCCCGCTGACACATAAAAAAATCGATATCAAAAACATCCTGCGTGTCATTTCCAAACGTCCTGCAGTACACGAAAACCGCCACAAGAGAGCAGCGGTCAACAACAAGTTGACCACAGCTCGGCGAAAAATGCAAAAATGGGGTAGAAGCGGTTTCCCTGACCGACGCTGAGATATCGTCAAATTGCAAAGGGTTTGTATTAGAGCTGGGCGGTGTACGGTTAAAAAACCGTGATCTCGGTTTACACTACACAAGGTTCTCTTTTTGATGAGAGACGGTTTTGTTGTTGTTGTTTATAGCCTACTATGTTATGTGCGTGAGCATCATACTCCGTGTCACACTTCCAAAGATTCCTCTAATTCACAAGTCTCTGACACTTCATTTCAACTCTGCTAAGTCCACTGTTGTTGCTGTTCTACTAGGGAATGTCACCACAATGTAAGATGTTGATTGAACTAATAAAATAATTGGTTACGCGCTAGAGGCTAGTGAGAGTGAAACATGATGAACACACATGGCATGGGTGAATCATGACAAACATTTCAATTTATTTAAGACTTAGCCTACCTTTGATCTCAGAAAGTTAAATAAAAGGCAATTCTATGTGGTGCTATGTTAACAGGCTACAACAGATATCTGATTCTTAACTGTATTTAATTACCATCCCAACTGTGTGCGCAGTGCTGTTAAGACTGCTTATAAGCTAAAGTAGCCTAGCTTTCAAATGCAATGGGCAGACAAGGTACATTGCTACATTGCTATATTTGTTTGAAATGATTTGGGGGTAAAATAGGAGCGAAACACATCGCAATATGACACAAACTACCGGACAAAATACCTTCTACGTTGGATTTGGACTTTAATTCAAAGACAATATGCACACAATGTCAAGTAAATCCGTTTGTTTTCAGTGTCTGTCTTCAGTCTGTTTCGTTTCTGTCCCACTGTTGTTTACTCGCTAGTCCAGCGGCAGCGCAACGCGCCGGATGTGTTGCCAGGTGTAGAACGACATATAAGCCATTAGTGTTGCCAGGTGTAGAACGAAATAAGCTGTTTTGGGCTGTCTTGGAAAAAAAGCCCAAAACAGCTGCTTATAATCATTTAACCCTTCTTCCTTGAAAAATCTATGACACCCTGGTCAAGATTTTAGGTTATTTAATGAAATGCTGCATTTTCCCCTTTGTTGGATAGGGAAATATAAACTATAAATTATAGAAAATATTATTGAAATGAAAAAATGATAAAATATAAATGGAGATTAATTTAAATTCATGATTTTATCTCATTTTAACATTTAATTTGAGATCTTTTCCTCAGAAAGATTAAGATTTGGGGGGAAATCGTCGCATATCAAAAAACCGTGCAGAAAACCGTGATATCAATTTTCATCAAGAAAACCGTGATGCTAATTTTTTCCAAAACCGCCCAGCCCTAGTGTGTGTAGAAGTTTCCGAAATATAACTCTACATCCATTAATTTGAACACTTGCTTTGTGCAATTAATCTAGGAAGAGTTTATATTTTTACACCGTGTTGCAGAGAGATCGTGCTAAAACTGATGAAACAAATAAGCACCATCCGGCGGTGGCAGGAAGTCAGCCATCAACGCATTTTGCCATAGGGAAACTTACAAAGCATACCACGACGATCATTTAACAAAACACACAAGTTGTTTTACTTCAAGACGAAGATATTGCCTTAAGAAACAGGTTTTACTTGCAATTTTGAAAATGTAATGCAAAATGTTGAAATTATGATCTCGTAAAAAATGCATTGAAGTGAATGGAGAAATGGTCCAATTGTAGTAATGGACCCATATATTCAAATTCCACATCACAAATGAATAATGATCTCTATATTACACTCATAAATAGGTTGTTAAGCAGTCGATCAGCTATGTTTTTACATAGATTTAAAAAAAATACCCAACCAGGCTGTGGCAAATGTAAAATATGGTCCTGCTAAAACAAGGATAGGCTTAAAAAAAATGGCAGGATCTCACTAAATATTTAAAGATAATCCTCAAATTAAATTGTCTGACAACTTTTTTTAATTAAAAAAAGTTGTAAATGCATTAAAAGTCATTTTTCAATGGTCATGAAATCCTGAAATCCTGACCCATTAAAGCCTGATGCATCATATATGATGCATTAAATATCTCAGTGACCTTAACAAAATTTTGAAAACATTTTTTTTACATTTCTTATAAGGGACCAATATTGAAGCAAATTCCAAAAAAATCGAATTTTCTCTCATTGCTTTCATGGTTCAGGTGTCACAGGGTTAATTTAGAGCCCTGCCTGTGAGTACCACCAGAGATTTTCAATGTGATAGACCAGTAGTTCCCAAACTTTGGGACCTTAACATATTTTCATGACCCCATATTAACCCATTGTGTCCTGGAGACACATATACAGGTTTTTCAGGATTTTGAGATTTTAGCTGTTTTATTGAATATGTGGTTATGTTAGAGCTGAATGAACACATTACAATGCAAGGGGAGGGTCTTGGCGTTTAAATGTAACTCATTTCATGTTTGTATGTGCTTCGGAGTCTGAGATATTTAGGATTTAATAGGAAGAGGGCACCCTTTCCCAAATAGGGCTTAGGACAAAATGGGTTAAGTTGAAATCCTGTCAGGGTGACTCTGCTCCCCTTCGCTGCATGGACAAACCACATTCCTGGCGTTATTACCATCCATTTAAAAGAACATCACATTCCAGAGATGTCATTGCTGTTTCTCTACTTCTCCATCTTGTTCTCCCCTACCATGCTCTCCTACCACCGCACATGCTAATACTGTTACCACAGTTATGAAACAGTGTTAGACTTGGCCCTACCGTGGCTTAATGGTATAGCACTCGTATGCTACGCGGCAGACCTAGGTCCAATTCCGGCCCGGGTCCTTTGCCGGCGCTTCCCCGTCTCTCTCTCTCAAACATTTTCTGTCTCTCTCTCAAACTATCCTGTCAAGAATGAAGTCTAAAAGACCAAAAAAAAAGAAAAAGAAAAACAGTGTTAGACTCAGCAGTCTGGCCTTCAGAACTCTAGAAACAGGAAATGGAGTTGGAGAGAAAGAAAGGAGGGATAAGGAGAGAGGGAAAATATGAGAGTGGGATGAGGAGAGGGGGAAGATATAAGAGGCAAAGGAAAAGAAGCTGGGGAGGAGAGTGGGAGAGAAGGGGGGAAAAGGGGATAAAAGGGCAGAGGGAGGGCGGTGGAGGAGAGGAGTAGCTGGAGGAGGGAGGTGGAGGAGGGGGGAAGGGGAGGAGGAGTGTGAGAGGCAGCGGTGTGGTGCAAGGGTTAGTGAAAGAGAAACTGCATGACTTGGACTGCGGTCTACACACACACACACACAGACACACACACACACACACACACACACACACACACACACACACACACACACACACACACACACACACATCGGCTCACTTGTTTACGCACACACACTGACATGCACCAATTGGACACGTGCACTCACACACTTGCATACTAATAGTCAAATTCACACACACACACACACACACACACACACACACACACACACACACACACACACACACACACACACACACACACACACACACACACACACACACACACACAGAGGGGTTTCTGCTTTTGAATATGGGAGCCTGAGTGAGTTTCTCTCTCCCTGTGGGTGTGTGTGCGTGGCCTGGGACGCCTCTCCAAACTCCGCAGCTGCAGAGGAGAGATTAGGCCTGGATGTCAGCTCAAGGACTCCTCTATTTACCCATAAACCAAGCTGTGCCGACGTGGCACTGTGTGGACACGCAACACACACTCAAACACATACAATCACACACACACACACACACACACACACACACACACACACAATCACACACACACTCACATACTCATAGACGCATACCCACACAGACACACACATATATATATATACACACACACACACACAGAGACAGACGTCACACACGCACACACACGCCATGTCTCTGGGGCGCCATGCTTGGTGACCAGCTTTATTCCCATTCCCACACACTCGCCCTCGCTCCTGCTCCACGTCACACTGTGTGCCGCTGTGGATGCTGATTGGCCGTGTGTTTGAGAACACTCCGAGTGAGTCCGCAGTGACCCGTCCATCCGCCCGCCCGCCTGCCCTCCCACCAGTCTGATGCCGGTTATCTCCAGTCCTGTTCCCCTCAGAGCTGGTTTTACCAATAGGCAGTCTAGGCAATTGCCTAGGGCCCCAGCAAAACTGGGGCGCCCAACAGTCAGCCATGCCAAGGTTAACGGCAGCAAAAATAACTCAAGAGGGCCTCGTGTTAATATTTCACCTAGGGCCCCCAAACAGCTAGAACTGGCACTGGTTCCCCTGGTGTCAAACCCTCCACCTCCCCGACCTCCACCCCCCACTCCGCTCCCGCACCTCCCCTACAGCATGCCCTCCAGCCTCCCTCCCCTCCCCTTGATGTAATGTGAGGCCAGGCCTGTTTGTTTGTTTGGGACGCGTGTAGTAGGAGTTAATGAGGGACATGGGGTGCATTCCCAATATGCGGACCCCCGTCCTCTTCTTGTGCTTGTGGCCTCGCGTTTTGCTGATGCCCCGCCTCCGTGGAGAAAACAATATAGTTTCCCTGCTGTCAGCCTAGCTACAACAATTTTTGGGGCACTGTTCTTCATTCACCATCCCGATTGCAAATGAGAAAATGACATTAGAATTGTACTTTTGCAAGATATTGTATTCATTTTCTGTCATCAGTGACTTCTGAGGTTGATGAACAACTAACACGATTTTGGAAATGTTACTGTAAGGTTAAAAGACTTGTGTCGTTTTAAAGTGCCACTTGATTTCATTGCCACTCTGCATTACTAATGTCAGATAATATAATGCTAGTCACTTCCAGTCTGTTCAGGCAATCAAACTGCATATCATGATTACAATTTCAGATTAAAATCTTATGCATGTAAAATCTAAAAGGTCGCTTCAGGGTAGGCTGTTTTCTTTTTTTTTTTTTTTACGTCTGACTGTTCAGGCTGTTTTAACAATGGAAGCTGTCAGCTGCTATGAACTTCCGTTTCCTGTTTTACTGCACTGCTTTACTGATTTGTCTTGTCCACCTGCTGAGTAACTGCGACGTTTCTCTTTTTTTTTTAAAGTATTTTTTGGGGGGCGTTTTTGGCCCTTATTATGACAGGACAGTTTGAGAGGAGACCGGAAACAATTGTGTGTGAGAGAGAGGGGTAGGGTTGGGAAATGACCCTGGCCGGACTCGAACCGGGGTCTCCGTGGGTGTACTGTAAGCCCAAATGCTGGGGGCTTAGAAATAGACTGATTAGCGTATTTCTTCATGTTCTCACTGTGACGTTTCTCATGTAGTATTTTTTCATGTTCTCCCCTCTAGACACACAGCTGGCTGGTTCCCCTTCAGACGGAGGCCCGCGGCCAGAGGTCCGAACGAGCCCGCCCCAGAGGTCCTCCAGAACCAGCAGAACATCAACAACCAGAACCAGAACCAGAACCAGCACAATGCTCCGGTAAGCACACAGAGGGATATCACTGGCGGCCCGACCAGGGGTGCATTTCTCGAAACCATAGTTGCTAACTATGTTGGCTACTTTCTTGTTTTCAATGCAATTTCCCATTGGCAACTACCAAAGTTACTAACTGGCTAACAACTACTCTTTCGAGAAATGCACCCCAGAGTTGTAACATAGTGGATACACTATTGGAGTAGTAGCCTACTCCATACAGTCTTACTCAATTTTTGGTGGTAGTTTTGGGTTTCAATCGGGAAGGGGCCAGGGTCATTTTTACTGTTTTCAGACCGACCAGATTGGTGTCAGTGCCTGTGCCCACACTCAGTCGGCCTGAAGGTTCCGGTGCCCTTGTGTGAAGTTGGTTGTTGAATGCTTAAGTGCAGCTTTTGGGTTAGGTGACTGGTGGTCTGACTCCCCTAATAAGGGTAGTCATGGGTAAGCGGTTAGGACATCAGACTTGTAGCCCAAAGGTAGCCGGGCTCCGCCCTACTGGTGACACAACGCCATTGGCTCAGTTACACACAGTAGGGCTAGGAGCTTGCTCAATCCCGCTACAGTGGGATCTCCACCCTCTTTGTCTGGAACCAATCAACTGAGCATTTCCAACCGTCCTGCGTAGAGGCGTGTTCAAGGCAGTGACGTGGTTTAAACAGAGACGTTCTATTGGGCTGAAATGTTTGGTTTGTACTTGGGCACAGCCCTCAACTAGTAGCAAGCCGAGGGAGGCGGGTTATCCAGGCCATGGAAACGCTAATCGTTATAGTCCTGGTCAGACCAGAATCGCATTACGTGATCTGAAGTCTATGAAAATCAGGCAACCGGTTCAACTCCCGACCCGCAAGGTTGGTGGGGGGAGTAATTTTCCAGTGCTCTCGCCCATCCTCCTCCATGACTGAGGTACCCTGAGCATGGTACTGTCCCGTGGGGCGCCATTAGGGACTGCCCCCTTGCACGGGTGAGGCATAAATGCAATTTCATTGTGTGCAGTGAACACTTGTGTGCTGTGGAGTGCTGTGTCACAATGACAATGGGAGTTGGAGTTTCCCAGTTGGGCTTTCACTTCACTAATAGTTGGCTCTTATTGGTTCAACACAAGGCAAAGAACAAGTCACAAGCACAAGTCAATGGACATGTCACAAGCACATGTCAATGGACTCTTCTACTAGTATAGTTAACATTTTTTTCATCCGTGACTGCTTCTGCTTTCTGTAAGACTGTCTTTCACATGTCTCTGAGCAGGGGTATTTCCTGTGAGGTGTGTTTTGCATTCATACTGTAGTTGGTTCCTCTTTTAAACAGAGACATGCAAAACTGGTTTGAGATAAAAACAACAGCAACAACAACAACCGCAGCCAAAGCACAGGACTTGGCAGTGTACTGCAGTGCTGAGCTACAGAGCTGTTGGTTTGGTTGTGTATTTGCATCAGGCGTGGTGTGGTGTTAAGCCCAACAGCCCCACCCACCCCCATCCACATCAGGCACCTGTTTCAGGCAGGAAGTGTTTGTCGCAGGACCATCTGTTTCTCGAACAGGAAGTCTTAGCGTTGCGGTTAATTTGGGTCAGAGATAATGGATAGTGGATGTAGCGTCTCTGGTGTTTGCGACGGCCCGGCTCGGTGCCGCGCGGAGCGGCACAGCAAACCGCCCGCGGTATCGACCACTCATTTCGGGGCCGGCCGGCGGTGAAAAAAAGACAACGGTGTAATTGCGTGCAACTAATTTAAGGGGGAAAGAAATCTCTGTGGTGGCCTACATAGGGAAGTGTACCCTGTGGCACTCCCCGAGGACGGTCATCTAAGATTGCAGATGACTTTGGAATGCCTCGGGGGGCTTATGGGAACTGGAGTTTATCTGATTGGCTTGCTCACCAATCTGCTCAGACTGATTAAAGCACGTGTAGCGTAGATGTGCCTGGCTCTGAAGAAGTGGACAGGATTAAAAACGTGACAACATAACAATGCAAATGTTGTATGCAAATTCATTTATGTGTCTGCTGTTATTTTTAGTCCACTGTCTGGTATTGGATGTGCCATGCTATCCACATTGACTGTGACGGTTAACAATATTTGATTACTTGTACCTAATTAAACAATCAGCATCACAACCAATCCGTTTCAGCATTTTCAAACACGCTTTTGGTGGCAGGAAGATTTTCATTTGCATATCACAGTGTTTTGGTCCTAACTGAGTGTCTTGTCTCTTTAGTCACCAGAGGTGTCAGAACTAAAAAGTAAATTCATGTTTTAAGTACATCACTAGCACATGATATTACGTAGCTGTTACACCATTTACTCTATTATACCTCATGACATCTATAAACTATCGCTAGATCTCAAACGGTGCGCTTGTGCACTTCAGTGTTCATGTTGCAGTGTGTATGGCATATTAATTACTCACTGAAACATGGTGCCCGAAGTGCACGAGTGCGCCATCTGAGAAATGGCTTATGTTTCTGAAAAACACTAAAAACCTAACAAGGATCCACCACAAACTTGATCCAACCTGCTTAGTCAGCTGATTGTACACTGGTCTACTGGTTACTCATAAGTTGCCATGTGATGGAAGGAAACTGTGTGTCTTTTTTTTTACTTTGACTTTTATTTTTGATACCTCCGTTTATCAATTCATCACTTTACTGTTATGGGTGCATCAGTGTTACTTGTCCTGTCTCGCACTTGATGTCAGTCTGTGTCAGTCCTGTGAATGTCTATGTCTAGAGAGAGAAACATGATTTCAGTTTCCTTGTATGACCTGTGCATATGAAGTAACTGACAATAAAAGCTGACTTGACTTGACTTGTCACTGTGTGTGTGATCCTCAGGTGGAGGCCCCAGCTGAAGGCGATGGTCCAGGCGAGGCAGCAGCTGGAGTTGCAGAGGGCCACCAGCAGGGTGAGCAGCAGGGGGCTCCTCCTCACCCCCTCACCCCAGTCCTGGTGCCCCAGCATCGGGTCTCCGTCATGTGGACCGCCTGGATCTTCTTCAAGTCCTTCTTCGCCTCGCTCATCCCTGAGGCGCCCCATGGGGTGGCAAACTAGGGGGCAGCAGAACAACACATGGTGACCCCTTTAATAATAATAACAACACCGCCCCTCTCTCCAGCCAACTCTTCCTATTATGGGATACGACGACGTTCGTACCAGACAACCGGAGAAAAGAGACAATGTTGTCGTCAAGGTGGCGCCTCAATGGCGTATCTTAACGAAGTGTGCCATGCTATTGAGGCGTCCCTCAGTAATATGAGGGCGTGTTCTTGAGGACAGACACAAGACCTCACACTGTCTCTATGCTCATTGTAGACATTTGGTGTCTCTTTGGGGCGTAGTGCACATTGAAGTCCTTCGGTTTGGTGACCAAACTGGAAACCAAACTTTAAAAACCTTTAAAGCTCAGCCTGTGAGCTGTGGTCTTCCTACTCTAGTCTTGCTTTGTTTGTATTTGTTTTCATTTGCCAAACTCTTGTATATAGACTGTAAAGATGTAAATATGTCTGTATAGTATGGCCACACCACAGCACTTTAGACTCACTTCTCATCGTCATCAGGGGTGCGTTTCTCGACAACATTATTGCTAACTAAGTTAGCAACTTACTTGGTTGCAATGCAATTTCCCATTGAGAACGTAGTAAGATGCTAACTGATTAGCAGCAATGCTTTCAAGCAACGGGGTTCTGGTTTGGACCATCGAAGTAGAGACCTCGAGAGATGGAGAGTCCTGAAGGGAGCTCTGTCTGCTTTTCAAGTCTCCTTTAATAATAATAATAATAATAATGATGATCAGAAACGTTCATATTCCTCCCCTCTCAAACCTGGGGTGCGTCTCTCGAAAGCGTAATTGTTGGTCAGTTAGCAACTTGGGTATTTGTTGCCAATGGGAAATTCCATTGCAAACAACCAAGTAGCTAGCATGGTTAGCAACTATGCTTTCGAGAAATGATATGCACCCCTGGTTTGAAGCAGTTGGCGTTGTGAACGGACCCCACCCCCCCCCCTTTTTTTTTCTTTATTTATTTTATTTTTTAATAATCAGAAGCTTACAATTCACCTCTCAAAAAACATTGCTTTGTAGCACTGCAGTAGAGCTGAGTCACTCGCTGCAGGCCCGCTTTTCATCACAGCTTAATTATACAGTATAGTATGGCAGCCTGTACTTGTAAGCTGCTGCTCGCCTTGTTTCATGTCCAGAGGGTGAGCTGAGCGGGAGATCAGGGCTGCCCGCATGGACACCGCACACCTCACATCTCACATCTCAGCTGCTTCACATTCCTGATGAAATTGATATCAGCAAGATGGCGGAGTCGGGTCGGATCTGAGCGGGCCTGCTGCCAGCTTTGGCCGGGCTTGGGATAAAGGCATGTGAAAGCCCCCCTAATTTAATACATGGAATGTATTGAGAACCCAAATCTGGGCCCGGAACAACTGACCCCTTCTGACTGTGATTGGAGGGCTAACCAACAACAGAAGTAGCTAACTTAGTTAGCAATTACAGTTTTGCAAAATGGACCCCTGAATGAGTGTTTGATCGATTGCATAGATCTTTAAAAGCCAAAGGATGTTTTGTTTTCATGTCATGCATGCATGAAATGTGTTGGCTTATCCTTATTTTGTACAGCCTGTGTTCTTATTTGCTAGCTATTGCAGTGTGTATGTAACGAATGCATCAAGGCAATATTAAAAGGAGCGTATAAGCATGTACGTACTGTATAGACACAAAGCAGTGAGAAAACTAGTGCAGGTGATAGCCCATTATGCAGCAGTTTAATATTGGGACTAAACCAGGGTAGTATTCCAAGAACCTGGCAAAGTAGTAATCCAGGTTAAATAATTAACCTTGTGATGGGGATAAATCATCTAATAGAAGAGCCTGGTGTCTGTTTTCTTAACTAATTGACACCAGTGGTCTATCTATTAGCAGGATTACTACTTAATGTTGGTTAATTTAGCCAGATTTATCACTTGACCATGTTCTTTGAATACTCCCATATAAGCCAGGGGTGCATATCTGGAAAGCGTAGTTGTTAGCAGTTAGCAACTTCTGTAGTTACCAATGGGAAATTGCATTGCAACCAACAAAGTAGCTAACATAGTTAGCAACTACGCTTTCCAGAAATGCACCCCAGTACTGGGGTTCTCTACTCTTTGATCTCTTTATCAGACACAAAGGCACTTTTTTTAAGTAGTCCTGGGAGAGGTACAGGTGACAGTCTTTACAGATGCCATATTCTCATACTGCCTGTACCGTGATATCATCCTTTTCACCACCTCTTGTATGCATCAACTATACATTTTTGAAACAAACAAACACAAAAAAGAACGGTTTTGCTGTGAATGTAACAAAAGTGTATCTATTTCTGTACAGCGTTAATTAATAAACAAACCTGTAATGTACTCCTCTTGTGTTCTGTGTCATTTTCTAAATGTCTTTCCCCCCTGTTTTTTTGTTCAGTATACATATCTGAGAGTGGGTTATCAGATCAAAACAGCCTTGCTGGATTTATTGGGTCAGCTTTTTTTTATTTTTCACTTCAGTTGTTTTCTGTGTCATAAGTAAAGAAAACATGTTGTCCGATTCCCTATTTCCTAGCCAGTGTCTGGGGATGAGCCTCTGCATTCCTGTGAAAACACAGTGCAGTCCAGCAGCCTATTGGTGCAGAGTTCACTGACCTGCACTGGGGGTGTAGGGGTTATTACTGGGCACACGGGTTGGCGTGTCATCCACACCCTGTCAAAACCATCCCACACTCACGTTTCTAGCAACACAGTCAGGCAGCCATATGTACATTCTACTTATTAAGAAGCACCAGAATCTTCATGATTCCAAAGTTCTATGTAACCTATATCCTATACACAATGGGTTCTAGAATTATATTTGAGTGTACGATGAAGGACTTAAAAATGGCAGTCTTAGAATTTCCTCTCTTTGTATCCCTTTCACATTGGTGGTGTTGCTTAAGGGGTTTTGAATGTTGAAAGAATTTGAGGAAAGACACTAGATTTATGTGGAAAAAGATTGGCCAATGAGTTTCAGTGGTTTTCTTGATGGTGGTCTAGTTTGTTTGAGCAATCAAGCTGGTACACACCATACACAAAGGGAAGGGGAAACTCTTTTCACAGCTAGCCATCCACTTTGTCTTGTAAAAATAGAGGTTGCTTCAATGGGAGCCAAAGAAAAATACGGCAACCTCTCAACAAAGAAACGGAGCCTTAGTCTTTTATTGTCTCTTTTGTTTCTCTCTCACTACCGCTCTCGAACAAACAAGTTTCTTGGCACAGTGAAAGAGGATGAAAAGGTCCTTGTCATAAATTTGAGGTGGCGAATCACCAGGGGTCTGTCTGCTATGGGAGGAAGGATAACAGTGTGAGCTGATACACATTCGTTACTTACAGATGTCAGACACCTTTGTTTGGCGCTGGCAGTATGGAGAGGCAGAGTAATATTGGGGGAAGAAATACCCCACATTGGATACATAATGCAGATAATATTGTGTATACAACCGTCTTGGATGGCTTCCAGAGTCATTCTATTTGTTAGAGAGTATCACACAGTAGTCTAGAAAACACGTTACATACTGTATACAGGTATATTTTTTTCATTGTCACATGTACAGTACTTGACAATATTCTTGATGGTGATATCAGTATCTATTGCCACCCTTGCTTCATTGTTTGATTTAGGAATATCTAGACGTGTCACCCAGTCAGCAATATTCCCTTCGTTTTTCTGTTTATGTAGCTCTTAGTAATATTCCCTGAAGCTCTCATTATCTAAAGCACTTGGTAATAGGCCTATTCCCTGTAAAGCACTCCTAAAGCATTCAAACCCCTCAGTTGTCTTACGAGAAGTTTCTGAGGCTTATCTCCAAATTCAACTTTTTATTTTTTGCCCAGATTCCATTGTCTGTATTCTTTTTTTTCTTTTAGTGTTTTTTTTGCCTTTATTTCTGACAGGACAGTGGAGGAGAGACGGGGAAGGATTGGCAAATGACCCGAGTTGGAATCGAACACGGATCGCCGGTGTAGTAACCCAGTGTCCTACTGTTAGGCCATGGGAGGACCTCATTGTCTGTATTCTTGAGGGGCATTTATTTAATGTCCACTATGCAGCATTTCAATTAAGGCCATCTGCTAGATGTTGACTGTCCTAGAGTAACCCTTCAACTCTACACATACCATAGGCAAACTGAGGTCCAAAACAACACAAAAAGCAAACACCACCTCCCCACCCCCCAGGAGGGCTGGCCTGGTGGAGAAATAGGGCATGGGCACTTTTGGCTTAAAGGGGCCCCTCATAATTAGCGGCACAGAACTGACTCACTGTTGGGCCCCGCACTTTTATGGGCCCATGTTTTCAGAAATAAAAAATACATTTTTACATTTCTGAAAATAGGGGCCCACAAGGGTGCGGGGCCCACCGGGAAATGCTGTCTATGCCAGATGGCCAGTCCAGCCCTGCCCCCAGCATGTGTGAAGTATGTAAACTTTAGTCAACTGGGCAGCCTCTTGGCCAGCTTATCCTCCTCAATATCTCTGCTTGTTCCAGGCCCTTTACCGCAAGAAGACTCCCCCCAGGGACCCGCTAGCCGCCTCCCCCTTTTTTCATCACCCCCTTCTCTGTTGTGCAGACTCTCTTGTTGTCTTGTTCTCCTGTTGGCCAATGGGCAGTTGTGAGGCTTGGAATCAAAAGCCTCAGAGAGAAAAATAGGGAGAGAGACAGAGACAGAGAGACAGACAAAAAAGAGAGACTGAAACAAAGACTCAGACAGAAGCTGAGAGAGATAGGGAGAACATCTTGAGGCACAGTAAAAAAAAAACAACAACAACAAAAAAACAAAAATAAGAGACAGACTGAGAGAGGGACTCAAGGCTGAAACAGAGTCAGAGACAGACTCAGGCTGAGACCTAAACAAACTCTATTAGTGCCTTTCAATAGGTTCCTGTTGCTGTATGGCTGCTGTGATGGTGTCCAGTGTGATGGTGGTGTTGGTGGTGCTGGTGGCATCCCAGATGTGGCCAGGGGAGGCTTGTCTGACTCCAGAGGAGGCCTACAGGTACACAGGAGCTGTCTGCAGGCTCACCTACCCCGCCGCACTCGTCTGTAAGTCACTCGCCTTTTTTTAACTTTCTGACTGGCAAAGTATGCATGTACAGTATGTAGGTACTTTATGTTTGTTTGTATGTATGCATGTACTGTATGTATGCATGCATGTATGTATGTATGTATGTATGTATGTATGTATGTATGTATGTATGTATGTATGTATGTATGTATGTATGTATGTATGTATGTATGTATGTATGTATGTATGTATGTATGTTTGTATGTATGCATGTACTGTATGTATGCATGCATGTATGTATGTATGTATGTATGTATGTTTGTATGTATGTATGCATATGTGGGTGGGTTAATGGTGTTTTAGTATAGCACATGTCAAGGTGGTGCAACCACAGCATATGTGTATGAATTGAATGTTTTTGTTTTGTTTTTAGTAGATTATCTAAGACGCATATTCAGTGCAGTACATTAATAAGCAATTACTAATTAATTGATGGGCATTAGTGGTTGTACCACCTAACATCTGAGCCCAAAAAATGTAATTGACTCATGTACTGTATGCACAGTCTGTCTGTCTGTCTGTCTATCTATCTATCTATCTATCTATCTATCTATCTATCTATCTATCTATCTATCTATCTATCTATCTATCTATCTATCTACAGTACCTACATATACCTACCTAGGTACATACCATACCGTTACCATACCATACCGTTTTTATCATCGTGTTGTGATTTTAGCGAATAAGGTTGTGTGAGTTCACACTTAACCAGGCATTGATTGAGATATTGAATGGGGCAGTATCATTCTTGAGACTCATGTTGCAGCTTAGAGTTGGCTGTCAATAGGCCCTATTGTATGCCTCACTCAGCACTACACCACACTGCACAAGCAGCACACTGAGTTTCTTTTCTCCCCGACAATGACGAGCGTTCAGATTTCTTGCTAATCGACAGGCACCATCTTCTTTTTTATGACTGCAGTGAATGAGAAAACTACCCGCGTGATCGAGGCCGCCTTCCAGCATGCCAAGTACCCCAGCATAGATGGGGAGAAGAGCATGATGATGTTCGGGAAAGTCACCTATGGACTACACAAGTGAGTGGGACACTCTAATGTCTACTTAATATGGAAAATACACTGTAGATATGACATATACACATTTTGGAACATTTTGGGAAATTTAGATTTTTGTATTGGCCATAGGCCTATTGCATTGCAAAATGTTTAAAGTTTTCAAAATGTACAATGTAGAAATTCCAGACTCCTCTAGAGCCCATTTTCTTAGACTTGGGATCCTCATGCTCACTTCTTTTCACCTTACACAGGCCTGTCACAACCAGGCAAACAAGCTAGGCAATTGCCAAGGACTCCAAGTCCCTCTTTGCCAAGGTTCCAAATACCTTGAAATGGCCATGCTATAACAATGCTTTTGTTGATGTCTACTGTGCTGCCGTTTGTGGATAGCCTGGTTGTACCATCTCGTCATACTAAGGGCTGGTAAAACCGGGCTAGTTTCTACATACAGTATAATTCATTGTGAGATGCTTGTGTTCCACACCCAGTCTGGAGATCCACAACCTGTCCATCGGTAACAGTGAGGTTGAGTACCGCGCAGGGGAAGGAGTCGGCCTCGTCATCTCCAACGTGTCTGCCCTGTTCAAGGGAACCATCAAATACGGCTATGGCAACTTCCTGTGAGTATCTTACTGTTCAAGGGAACCACCACACGCAGTTACGGTAAATTCCTGTGAGTATCACACTGTTCAAGGGAACCACCAAATACGGTTACGGCAACTTCCTGTGAGCCTTCCTATCGGCCGGCCAGCAGTCTCCGTCGGGCAGCCGTGGCCTAGTGCTTTAGGAGACGGGCTTTAGATCAGAGGGTTGCAGGTTCAAATCCCACTCCCTATCTCACTCCATGGTTGAGGTGCCCTTGAGCAAGGCACCTAACCCCATACTGCTCCAGGATTGTAAACCAATATGCTGTACTTAAAATAACTTTGAGTAGCTTTGGATAAAACGTCAGCTAAGTGTAACGCAATGCATCGGCCGGTCGGGAGCCGCTCGCTTTAGTGTCACTGAGGTCAAATATTTCTCAAAACTAAGGAGGCGCATTTGGAGGCTGCATGCAGCACAAAGGGCCTTGAGGCAGAAATGATTGCATGCATGCCTGATCTTATGAAAGCATTTCAGGGATATCACGTTTGTCTTTCTCACCAATTTTAAATGTAGTCTACTACTGCATCACCACGTCCGATATCAGGGTCCATATTTGACATTTTCTCGCCAAATGAGTTCTCTCAGAAGGTCACAGAGAAGTCTTTGAAGGTTAAATACTGTGCATTCAACTGTACATTTGAAATGTCTTTATCTAATCACCAATGTTTGGCCGTGATGTGTAATCTGCCGGGACATAATACATCAATGTTGTTCACCCCCTCCCTTGTTAACCCCTTTGTGCAGAGCTTATGTTCTAACCTTACTGTCACCAAAATTATAATGGCTATGTCTTAATCTGTTACTTAAGGCTCTCGGTACTGTCATTGCAATGTTGTTACAATACAATACAATACACAATAATACAATATCTTTTATTTGTCATTGTGACGAGCACAACGAAATTGAGCATTCCTTGTTGAAGCAAAAATAAATAAAATAAAATGTAAAAAAAATGGAATAAAAAGAATGGTATATATATAAAAACTATGCTTTTGAAGCATAATTAAGTTATGTAATGTTATGATGTAGTTGAGTATTTTCAGCAAATAGTGAATAGGCCCGCCAGCGACCCCATCTGCAGTAAGAGGCTACAGTCAAAGTCAAAGTAAAAGTATACTTTATTGTCAAACATCTATGTTGCCTAACAGGGTTAACACAGAAGACTGAAATAGCAAATCTCCAAAGTGCAGTTAAACTAAACATACAGTACGTGTGTAATGTCTTGTGTATTCCGTATGCTACTAGACACCTTCATTTCCCTCAGGAGAAATATGTTACTCTACTCTACTCTACTTTACTCTGCTCTACTCTTCTATGGTAGCTTCAAACAGAGCCGTGTTCCAAGGACTAGGTCACATGAAAACTGAAAGTAAAGTCCGCGACACAAGGACAAGCTCATACATTATAGGAAACGGTATAACTCCAAATTGAAAGGGGTGCTCAGTAAGTCACCTTCAGCAAAACTAGTAGAAACTAGTAAATACTCTCCTCTAGTCAAAACTAGCAAAGACTCTCCTCTAGTAAAAACTAGTAAAGACTCTCCTCTTTTGTGGATATTTACTGTACTGATGCCTGAGCTGGCCCAGACCCAGGGTAGATAAGGCATGGTGTGTGTGTGTGTGTGTGTGTGTGTGTGTGTGTGTGTGTGTGTGTGTGTGTGTGTGTGTGTGTGTGTGTGTGTGTGTGTGTGTGTGTGTGTGTGTGTGTGTGTGTGTGTGTGTGTGTGTGTGTGTGTGTGTGTGTGTGTGTGTGTACACTGTGTGTCCCACTCTGCATTTGCTTATTGTTCTGTACATTTCCTGTGCACTTTGTATCTTTTTGTATGCTATGATTATTCCCTCCATTGTAAGTCGCTTTGCATAAAAGTGCTGCCTGCCAAATGTAATGTAATGCAGGCTAATGTAACTAGTCAAGTAGCCTGTAGCCTGATGCATCATCTGACTTCTTTCACGTCTGACCTATAATAACCTAAGGTTTTTAAAAAATGATTAATTCATTCTGTCGTCCTCTATTTCTCTGTGTGTATGTTTTACAGTGTGAAGGTCTCACAGAGTGTTGACTTTGAGATTGACAGTCAGATTGACCTTGGCATCAACCCAAAGCTGTGTAAGTAACCCCCCTCTTTTCCTCATATACAATATGACCACATGTTTGACACGTCTGTCTTCAATTAATTATGCTGACAAATTATACTGAATGATTATCTGCATTTACACATTTTTTAAAACCCTTTAGACACTACCCCTGTTATTATAAATTAGCTGTTACCAGAGTGGCAATGCCCAAGTCATAATGTACATAATGTACATTACTAAAGGCCCTCTGCACTGCCATAGTGGTGCAGTACTATGGTAGTTATGTTTTTTCAGTGACTATTACAACGTCCCAGTGGCCGGACGGTGTCTGGTAAGGGGCTACGGGGCAGCAATGATATGATCCATTGGCATACTGCAAACTAGGTTGGCAACTCACTGGGGAACAAAATAAGGGACACCTCATTCACGTGGGGACTCTGCGTCCTCCCCCATGAAAGTTTGTATGTGGGACGATTCCGTATTTCAAGGGACGGTTGGCAACCCTACTGCAGTGCAAGCACATGCTGCCATTTTGTTATATTGCTGTGTATGTACCCATAGTATACTGTAACTACTCTCAGGTGGGCTTCTGTGTCTCTATGGTAGGGCCTACCTCCCGTGCTACCACCATGTGTAATGTGTGGTGCAGCTCCATAGTCTGTCTATGCAGCTAGTCAATGACATTGTTTTGTATTCCTGACAATGAAAACCTGATATTCTTTATTGTGGGCGGAATGGCAAGGAAATGCTATGGCAACTGTCCTCTCTCGTTTTAACTTAACACTATGGCAACAACTGCTCTCTGTCTTTGTGTGTCTCTCTCTCTGTCTCTCTCTGTGTCTCTCTCTGTGTCTCTCTGTGTCTCTCTGTGTCTCTCTGTCTCTGCCCCTGTCTCTCTCTCTCTCTCTCTCTCTCTCTCTCTCTCTCTCTCTCTCTCTCTCTCTCTCTCTCTCTCAGACTGCGGTGCTGGGAAGGTGGCAGCAGACACGTCCGACTGCTACCTGACGTTCCACAAGCTGAAGCTGATTCTGCAGGGCGATAGAGAGTGAGCACAGCATAGCACAGCACACACTTCAGCACAGCACCGCACAGCACATACAGCACAGCACAGCACACACTTTAACACAGCACAGCGCAGCACAGCGCAGCACAGCGCAGCACAGCGCAGCACAGCGCAGCACAGCGCAGCACAGCGCAGCACAGCACAGCACAGCACAACATAGCACAACACAGTGCAGCACAGCACAGCACAGCACAGCGCAGCACACACAGCACAGCACAACATAGCACAACACAGCGCAGCACAGCACAGCACAGCACAGCACAGCACAGCGCAGCACAGCGCAGCACAGCGCAGCACAGCGCAGCACAGCGCAGCACAGCACAGCACAACATAGCACAACACAGTGCAGCACAGCACAGCACAGCACAGCACAGCACAGCACAGCACAGCACAACACAGCACAACACAGTGCAGCATAGCACAGCACTGCACTGCACAGCACAGCGCAGCAGCACAGCACAGCAGAACACAACACAGCACAGCACAGTGCAGTGCCGCACAGCACCGCACAGCACCGTACAGCACCGCACAACACCGCACAGCAAAACACAGCACAGCCCAGCACAGCCCAGCACAGCACAGCACAGCACAGCCCAGTGCAGCACAGCACAGCACAGCACAGCACAGCACAATGCAGCACACAGAGCACAGCACATCACTGCACACACTAAAGGCCAATTTATACTTATTGGCGCTGACGGTTGCAGAGCCTGTGCAACCGTCTGTGCGCGACCACGCCCCCCGCGCAGAGGCTCTGCAACCGTCGTCGCGCGACTCAAAAAAATCCTGACTACACGTCAGACGGTTGCGAAGGTCGCAGAGAAAAGGCGCTGTGATTGGTCATCTCGCTATTTCCGTGTTCTCGTGGCAGCACAGTTCTCCGGTAGTTTACGAGAGCCAAACTGTCAATATTCTGTGAAATACAAACGCTTCCTTTCTAGTGTGTGTAAATAAATGAAGCTACAATGACTGAATTAGTAAGTAACAAACAAACAATACATCAGTTTAGCACTCGTGGCACAATGCCTACAGTCTGACTACTGTACTGTGGCCTTGTAGCTATGTAGCCAAATGTGGCTAACGACATGAGATCTCGTGCGCAGATCTATAACATCAACAGTGGTTAGCGACCAGAACCAACGGGCGCTGTTGCTGAACTATAATGGGGTATGAGGTTGCTGGGGATGTGGGTGGGGTGAGGAGTGGGGGCTGGGGCTAGTGGAGTGGGGCGGGATGGTGGATGCTGCTGGGGCCTAGAGGGATGGGGTGGTTGTGGAACTGCGTTCCGTTTCTCTTAGATATCACTGCACTGCAGAGTAATGCAAGGCTGAGTTGCATAGAAAACCAATATGTCCTCAGCCTTGAAGACACACAAATGTCTCTCTTTCATGCATGCCAATAAAGATGATTAGTTATCATACACTAGGCCTACATGTAGGCAGTAATCAAGTCAAGTCAAGTGTACTTTAATGTCAAAATTCTATGTAACAGGGTTAGCACAGAAGTTTGAAATTGTGAATAGAAAAACATAGGCTGCTGATACAAGACATACAATAAATACACACACACACAATCAGTTGGCATGTATAGCTGGACAATAAGCATGCTGATTGTATAATAATCCCTATTTTGTGCCACTAACAGTTGTTTTTGTTGTCCAACAGGCCCGGTTGGCTGAAACGCATCTTCACAGAATTTGTCACCTTCACAGTGAAAGTGGTCATTAAAAGCCAGGTAGCGGTTCCCAAACTTTTTTTCCCTGCGCACCCCCTTGTACATTTCAATGTGGTTCGCGCACCCCCTGAGCGAATATTTTGGTGTGCTGATGGCCGTGCAAGTATGGATTCACTGCTCATTCACTGCATATTAAGCACAGTCGTTTTTGGGGAATCCTCTTTTCCAATAGCCTTGGAATTAAACTTCACTTTAGATCAGGGGTGTCAAACATACGGCCCGCGGGCCGCATCCGGCCCGCCAGAGGGTTCCATCCGGCCCGGATGTAAAAAATTGTTTTTTTAATTTTTTATTTTTTTTTTTTTTTTATTTTTTTTAATGAAATAACCGAAATGCGCAATTACGGCCCTCGGGGCAAAATCGAAACCAGCATGACATTAACCCAATGGTCCCTCTGTTACACTGTATATATGTAGTAAAGTGCACATCACACTTCTATTATAAATAGTGAATTTGTACTGTAACAGGCATTTGATAAAGCTCATATATTATAGACCTCATATATAGAGATAAAATATTAAATACTTCTTATTCGTATTGTATTGGTATTGGTTGTAATTAAATAATAAATATAATTGGATTTGTATTGGTTCCTATTAAGCTCAAACTGGAAACGGGATGTTAGAATGCTGAAAATGCAGGAAATTACATATAAGAAATACAACATTTTCTGGGGGGAAACCCCCAGACCCCCTGCCAAAATGAACTGTCCCATATTTAATTAATTGACGGTTGCCAATGAATGAATGAAGTCAAGGAAATTTCGCACAGGATTATCAGTATTGCATTGCTTTCTACATATTCAACACACTTAAAACGTGATAGTACTGAACACTAATCCTCTGCTTTACGGGTTTTTTTTTTTCCGCGATGATGTTACTAAAGCGGCCCGCTTGAGGTCCACATGGGTTGTATGCGGCCCCCGGACCAAAATGAGTTTGACACCCCTGCTTTAGATGGACCCTTCCAGCATACAATGCACCATACAATTAAAAACTACTTCATGTTCATTAATACTGGATAAAAACGACCATATCCACCATTGCTCTATTCAGCTCGCGCACCCCCTTAAGGCAGGCCGCGCACCCCCAGGGGTGCACGTACCCCAGTTTGGGAAACCCTGGTCTATGGCAACTGCTGCTGCTGCTACCGCTGTGCCAGACTCACTAGTCATGTCATGCTAAGATGGCCTCCTGTAGGAGCGTGGGTTGCTTACCGCTGCCCCCTGCTGCTCGTGTTGAACATAACAAAAGAGAGAACGGAATATCAGCCTGCCATTTTATTTGTCCTCTCTCACTCACAGTGGTTGATTTTTATGGTATTAGGGATAAACATATGAGTGATAAATAGTCATAAAAAGTATGTTCATGGTTGAGAAATAATATGCAAGGTCAAAGTATACTTTCACTTTTGACTTTGACAAATCAAAGAAACCAAATGCAGTGTCCTTTAGTTGCCTACAGTTAGTGTTGGTCATTGGAGCAGCTCATGAGTCATGACTGAGACTCCTGCTTGGTTTCTTTCCATAGATATGCCAAGAGATCAACAATGTGGCAAACATCTTGGCAGACTTCATCCAGGACCAAGCAGGTACTGTCTGTCACTAGCAGTTACTTTCTATCTCTCCATCCCTCTAGTCTTCCCTCCACACCTCTCTACACCTCCCCCCACCCTCTCTCTATCCCCCTCTCTACACCTCCCTCCCTCCCTCTCCTCTCCAAACATCCTGGCAGACTTCATCCAGGACCAAGCAGGTACTGTCTCTCTACAGCAGTTACATTCTATTTCTCTATCCCTCTAGTCTTCCCTCCACCCCCTCTCTACACCTCCCTCCCTCCCTCTCTATCACCCTCTCCTCTCCAAATATCCTGGCAGAGTTCATACAGGACCAAGCAGGTAGTGTCTGTCTGAAGCAGTTACATTCAACATGGAATGTACTGTACTGTACACAATATAGTTCGCATGGCCCTAATTTTTTTTTTTTTGTCACCCGACAAAAATGGTTTGTAGATGCTAATCCTATTAGCCAAGAACACACACAATACTGGGTCAAAGTGTCAATAAATTGGGTTTTTTTACCAGCCAAACTGAAATTGCACCAGCTTTTTTGCCTGGTGTTCATTGAGAGCAGCCCTGATAGTTTGTAGCTTGAGCTTGAGCGGGCTCTAGAAAGTGGACGTTAACAAGATGATGAGAATATGACACTTTGTGTTTGTGTGCTGAGACAGTATGTTGTGTCATTTCATTTTGAGTGTTCTGGTTTGAAAGATGATATTTAGATGACTCTGGAAAGTTGTGTGCCTGATTTTGATGATGTTAATGATTATGATGGTGTGTGTGTGTGTGTGTGTGTGTGTGTGTGTGTGTGTGTGTGTGTGTGTGTGTGTGTGTGTGTGTGTGTGTGTGTGCGTGCGCGCGCATGCGTGCGTGCGTACGTGCATACATGCGTACATTTCTTGTGGTGATGATTCACAGGGCAGTTTCTAGGTGACGGGAACATCGGGGTGGATATTGGCGTGACCTCTGCACCTGTCATCACTTCTAACTACATCGAGTCGTATCACAAGGTGCGTAGTGGAGCACCAGGATTAGAGATACATGATTTCTACTGTTATCACAAGCTGATTTTACTGCCGTGTTACACAATATTTACTTTGCGGGAGGGTCACATTTTCAGATCATCCTGGCAAGAGAAATATGTTTGCCAGGGGCACACTCACATGCGTGCACACACACCCACATCCACACCCACACCCACACACCCACACCCACACCCACACCCACCCACACACACACACACACACACACACCCACACACAATTTGGCTGTGTCTAGAAAATTCCAGCCCTTTGCATGAATGCAGTTTAGGTTAGGCGCCCTTATAGAATATAATAATGTTAAAAATGCTATAAATGATGTGGGGGCACAGGGGGGCTCCGTATATGCTGCAGCTGCCCTTGTGTGGTACGTATATCCTGGCTGGCTGTATCCCATATGACAGACCCGTATACATATACATATATACAGGGCCGCTGACAGCTTTGGCTGGGCCTGGGACAAAGTCAAGTGAAGGACCCCTCTCCCAACACATGCAATGTTATAAGGACCAAATTCTGGGCCCCCACTCTCCCTGGTCCTGGGACAACTGACCCTTTTGTCCCCTTGTCGGCTTCCCTGCATATATAGACCTTCATCATACAGTCTATGATTAGACCTCCCCTGGGGCTCTGCTCTCACAGTGAGCTCCTGCAGACTCCCATAATGCTATAATCAGGCTTCAAGTTCTCCAGCTGTAGTCTGCACTCACTGCATTTGGTGTCTGTTCTGTTGGTTGTCTTGGTTACCAGGGCCTGGCGCTGTACAACGGCACGAAGGCGGTCATCAACGCCTCAGTGTTCCATCCCTCCCAGATGACGGAGGACCGCATGCTCTCATTCTGGATCTCCGATGACTTCATGAACCCACTCATAGCCGCCGCCCACAAAGATGGCCGCTTCGTCATGAGCCTCGCTGGAGCCAACCTTACGGTGGGCCTATACAGTAGATATGTGGTGTTGTATTTATATAATAATAAAACAATATAATACAATGTATTACAATAAGAATATATTGCATTATAACAACTTGGTGGGCATACAGGTATTGTTACTATTGTGTCATATTCTATTATATTCTATGCTATTATTGGGCCAATATATATTACACTGTATTATAAATGTATATTTCCTTAAACATTTGAAAACATAACATTATAATCAGGGTGTGATTTGATGAAAAAACAGAAGCAAAATCAATGGAATCAATGGAAACCGAGAATAGTGGAGATATCAAATCCAGACAATCCAGGGGGGAAAATCCCATCCCCTGGTTATTACAAGCTCACGGTGTCAATGCACATAATAACAATACGATATTATACTGATACCAATCTTGAAGAAAGATTGAAATGTATTTTAGTCTTATTGGCTTAAATGCAGCATTAGGAAGTAGTGGGCGCCCACTTAATTGTGTATGTATGTGGGCCCACATAATCTTGTGTCTATGCGTGTGCTTGAGTGTTTATGAGGCTGTGCTGTATGTGTAATTAATTCTGACATTTACAGTTTACTTTACAAATGCATTTGTGGGTACCTTTTAATATTCAGGTCTGTTGTTCAGGATGACTTTGTTAGGTGCAATTGAAGGTTCTGCTGAGGAAACACTGAGCTGCATGCTGAGTGAGGATGCTTAAACTAGACAGCAGGAGTCAGTGTAGGACAATGCAAGAAGTGGGCCTGTAAATAATAATGGTCATAATAATAATAATAATAATAATAATAATAATAATAATAACAATAACAATAATAATAATAATAATATTTAATCCATTGCAGGATCTTTTCAAGGCAGACTTATCAACAGAAATGCCTGCCTCCATCAAACAGGTATAGTCAGATTGTCTACACATTCAACATTCAACATTGAATCCCCAACATAATCTCTCTCTCTCTCTCTCTCTCTCTCTCTCTCTCTCTCTCTCTCTCTCTCTCTCTCTCTCTCTCTCTCTCTCTCTCTCTCTCTCTCTCTCACTCTCACACACACACACACACACACACTCTGTCTCTCTTTCTCTCTGTGTCTCTCTCTCTCAAACACACACTCTCTCTCTCTCTCTCTCTCTCTCTCTCTCTTCTCCTCTCTGTATCTCTCTCTCTCTCTCAAACACTCTCTCTCACTCACTCTCTCTCTCTCTCTCTCTCTCTCTCTCTCTCTCTCTCTGCCTCAGTCATGATGAGCTAAGTGTTCCTAAAATGGCGGCTGTCTTCCTCAGCTCCTGTCCTCGGAGGCTGCGGTGCTGACTGCCAGGAGTGTCAGCGAGCCCCTGCTGTGGAACACTCCAGAAGGATCCCACGTGAAGGCCGTGGCTGCCGTAGAGCTGTCCCCCGGCCCCATCGGCTCCGACACCCCAACACTACACTTCCAGACGGTCAGAAAAACACTGAGGTGTAAAGGAAAAAGAATCTGGTGCCACACGGATGTCTATTTAGTGTAATTTTTTGTTCAGTGCAGTCATACTAACGTTTCGACATCTGAAACGTTAGTCTTACTGCACTGAAAAAATTGATTACACAAAATGAACATCCATGTGGCACCAGATTCTTTTCCCTTTGTACTTATAATTAAGTCCTGCTCTGCTTGCACCGGATTGTTATTTTAGAAGCGTGGAGTGCGTATCTCCTTTGCTTTAAAACACTGAGCTGTATTGTGTAGCGTCCCGTCTCTACCTGTCTCTGTGTCTCTGTTCCGCAGTGAAAGCTGTGAAGTTGCTGCACGTATCTATTGTGACTGTGTACAGCATGTAGTACCAAAAGCCTCTATAGCGCAATGTGGTAACAGGCAGTTACTTAGCAACCCAGATGTACTATAGGGAAGCACAGCACAGCACAGCACAGCACAGTACAGTGCAGCACATCACAGCACAACCCAACCCAGCACCACACTGCACAATACACCAGCAACACAACACAGCACAGCACAGCACAGCACAATACAGCAGCAACACAGCACAGCACAGCACAGCACAGCACGAAAAGGCAAAGATGGACACAGCACAACCCAACACAACACAGCTAACAACGTATGAAACATTACAACAAAGACGGCACAACACAGCACAGCACAGCACAACAGCAACACAGCACAGCACAGGAGAACACAGCACAGCACAGCACAGCACAGCACAGCACAGCACAGCACAGCACAGCACAGCACAGCACAGCATAGCACAGCACAGCACAGCACAGCACAGCACAGCACAGCACAGCACAGCACAGCACAGCACAGCACAGCACAGCACAGCACAGCATAGCACAGCACAGCACAGCACAGCAGAGAACAGCAGCAACGTGTGATACAGATTCTAAGGGCCCAAGCACTGGCAGCACTGACAGGGGCCCTTAAGGGGGCCCAAAATTAGACTTTTTCGTGGGGCCCAAAATTCCTGGCTGTTCATGACTGTTGTCATGTGTTTCAGGAGGTGGAGGTGCTGGTGCACACATCATGCTACTCTACTACTGTTCTCATGTGCACACATCAGTGTTGCCAGATGTGTCTGACCAAATCCCGCCCAAAAGCTTCTCAAAAACCGCCAAAATGCGCTAAATTCCGTCCAAAATAAACAAATTACATTGACTTCTATGGGCCCAAAACAGCTGAAAAAAAAACGCCAAATGGCCAATTTTTATTTTTTTTACCCGCAGACGCTCATCCTACGTAGCCCAAATGGGCGGGCACCCGCCCAATCTGGCAACACTGGCACACATCATATGCTGCTCTACTACTGTTGTCATGTGTTTCAGGCGGTGGAGGTGCTCATCCACACATCATACGCTCAGTGCTTGAAGTTGGGGGAAACTCTGGGGAACCCAGTTCCCCTTCCTCATAATTCCTGCACCTCTTTTTTTCCCACTTCAAGCACTGCATTATGTTACTCTTCTACTACTGTTCTCATGTGTTTCAGGAGGTGGAGACATCATATGCTACTCTACTACTGTTGTCATGTGTTGCAGGAGGTGGAGACATCATATGCTACTCTACTAACTGTTGTCATGTGTTGCAGGAGGTGGAGACATCATATGCTACTCTACTAACTGTTGTCATGTGTTGCAGGAGGTGGAGACATCATATGCTACTCTACTAACTGTTGTCATGTGTTGCAGGAGGTGGAGACATCATATGCTACTCTACTACTACTGTTGTCATGTGTTGCAGGAGGTGGAGACATCATATGCTACTCTACTAACTGTTGTCATGTGTTGCAGGAGGTGGAGACATCATATGTTACTCTTCTACTACTGTTCTCATGTGTTTCAGGAGGTGGAGGTGCTCGTACATGCATCATATGCTGAGAAGAAACTCATCCTGAAGGCCAAGGCATTAAAGTGAGATTCAAGATTCAAGAATTTATTGTCATTGTCAAAAGGCAATGAAATTGTGTTGGGGTACAATACTTAGTAGCAGCAGGTTTTCAAGTAAAGTGAATAAAAGGTAAAAGTGACACCAATGCTTGAGCCCCCAGCCCCCCTCCATCCCACTTAAAGTGCAACAAAGATTAAGTGCATAATGCTTGATACCCCCCTCCAAACACACACACACACACACACACACAATCCCACACACACACACACAATCCCCCACACACACACATGACACGCACACACACACACACACAAATGTCCAAAGGATGGGTAGATAACATTTTAGGCAGTAATGTTCCTCAGCAGTCCTGTTAATTCAAAGGCCTACTGGCCTGGTGGTATAACCTGTTGGCCAGTCTTTTTGTACGGCTCTGAAGGGACCTGTAAGCAAAGAGGTTCATGTCACCGTGCTGTGTGTGCCTATACATACTGTATGTGGCAATTGAAAATGCATGTACCGGCATTGAGTACAGCACAAAGGGATTCTATTTCAGCTCTATTTTATACTGGGTTTTTTTACACTTTCTGATTCTAATTGGCCACTAACTGATTCTATTCTCTCATGTCCTTTCAAGCATTTCTATAGATACAGTGCTCCAGAACCAGAATGCTGCAATGGTAAGCATCTTATTTGTAAACAAATAACTTCCACATGTTTGCATGTACAGGTACTTTTGTTTGACTGATTAGATTCCTGCTTCTTGCTTGTAACTTAGGAGGAAACCATGGTCAGTTACCTACAAGAGGCGGTGGAAAAGATAGGGATTCCTAAAGTCACATCACGTAAGTGCCTAAGAGAGAGAGAGAGAGAGAGAGAGAGAGAGAGAGAGAGAGAGAGAGAGAGAGAGAGAGAGAGAGAGAGAGAGAGAGTGTGTGTGCTGTGTGTGTGCTGTGTGTGTGTGTGTGTGTGTGTGTGTGTGTGTGTGTGTGTGTGTGTGTGTGTGTGTGTGTGTGTGTGTGTGTGTGTGTGTGTGTGTTTGTGTGTGTGTTTATTCTTGTATGTGAATGCTGCCATGTCTGTCTAATTTTACTGTTCTATCTTAGACCTGGAGCCCAGTTTGACAGCTTTGATGGACATGCAGGGTCTCTATTTGTTTGACATCATTAACCCTGAGGTGCTGACACAAAATGTAAGAGCTCCCTTCTCTCTCTCTCTCTCTCTCTCTCTCTCTCTCTCTCTCTCTCTCTCTCTCTCTCTCTCTCTCTCTCTCGTTAAATATAATTCTTTCTGTGTTTCTTTACACCTGCCACCTTGTACATTACATGCAACAGGAATGGAATAATGGAATTGTGTTCATGCCTGTACGGATTTATCAGTCATACTGTATTTTTTCATGCTAATTTTCATTTTCATTTTCATATTCAAATGCATATCCCTCTCTGCTATTTTAGGGCTATGTTGTTATTCAGATGGGATTTGGCTTTCCTCATCATCTTCTGGTCGAGTTTCTGAAGAAAACGCTTGTGTAACCCAAGGGCAACCTCAGTGCAACTTCGGTGTGACTTCAGTGTTAACACAGTGCCATGTCCGTGTTAACTGTTCAATGGAGACCTTTTGAGGAAGCTGTGCATTGTGTCGTGTTAATGACACACTAAATTAGTAAAATTTTGTACTTGTTTGTACTTGTTTTTCTTCAAATAATTTTTGCTTATTGTCGTATTTTGTCATATTTTTGGTTTCGTCGTACACAGACGCACACACATACAGCACACACCCCCACACCCACACACATGCGCACACACACACACAGGAGGATATCAATGGGTGAGGACAACAAAGCATTTGTACCACCTAATGTATTTCCCTTGAATAAGTTATTATTATTAAAGATGTACAGTATTCATACACACCAGTGCCGTGTTATTCATGAAACTGATTCATTTACCTGTGTCCTGAACACGTGCTAGAAACGCTCTTTGCGTTTCCCACAGAGAAATGGGTTGAAAACGCAAGAAGGCCAGACCAAACACCTAGAATTACAATGACCGTATTTGTTTGTTTCCATGCAATGTGTGTGAGTTGTCTGTAGGGGGTGCCAAATGGCCACTGAGTCAGAGAAAGTAGAATAGATGAGAAAGCTCACTCTGATTGGTGCACATTGTAGCCAATAAGCTTGCCGTTCCGCATAAATTGAATGGGAGTCAATACGGCTAATTGTTACCTCCGCCAAGGAGGTAATGTTTTCGGTCGCGTTGGTTTGTCTGTCTGTCTGTCTGTCTGTCTGTCTGTCTGTCTGTCTGTCTGTCTGTCTGTTTGTTTGTTTGTTTGTTTGTCAGCAGCATAACTCAAGAACTAATCAACGGATTTGGACGAAACTTTGAGGAGTTGTTGATAATGACCCAAGGAACAAGTGATTAAATTCTGGTGGTGATCCGAATCACAAACCGGAACCAGGACTTTTTTAAAAAGATTCTTCACCATTTCTGGCCTATATATCTAGATGCCATTAGTGACCAAATTGAATTGCGGGGACTCCACAAAAAGAAGGCAGAAAGACTTAGGGTGTAATATAGTCAAATGTTCAACCAAGCAGCTTCCTTGGCGGAGGTCTGCGCTCTCTGAGTGCTTCTAGTTAAAATATATTCTACTCCAATTCCCAGGCATAAACCTCATAAATAAAAACATCCTGTTAAGAACTATGGTTGGTATTATTTAAGAGGCTGTATTGACATTTTTTTGGGGTGTTTAAGTTTTTCCAGCAGGACAGAAGATTTCGGTTCTCTTAGATTCCAGTTTCTCTGGCCATTCTTGGGCAAACAGAAACACATAATTGGTCAGAAGGCCATCTCTGACTGCAGTTAGCTTCAGTTAGTTTTCCTTCCCTAGCTACACATGTCAAAGTGCCTTGAGTATTCATTCGGGCATAGCTATTAAAGGTGACCTGTGTAAGATTTGTTGTGTATTTCCAGAATTCATGCTACCCATTCACTCTTTTTCATGCATACTGACCACCACTATCAAATTGTAAGTATTCATTATGACTGGGAAAATTGCATTTCTCATACATGAAAAGGGGGATCCTCTCTATGGTCCACCATTTTGGATTTCTAGAAATAGACATTTTTAGCTGCAAAAAATGACTGTACTTGGGCCATACTAGAAAATTTTAGTTTATTACAAAATGTTCATGAGAAGATCAAACTTAGCAATAGGCAGCATAGTTGAAGTACCTTTTTTGACCATTTCCTGCACAGTGCACCTTTGAGATCAAACTAGTTCCTTTCCTGTTGCTTGTGACCTCTTGCATTGGTGTCTCCTCCCCTCCCCTCCCCTCCCCTCCGTGGAGAAAACTATTGTCTCCCCGCTGTCAACCTCGGCAGTAGTAACTTTTTGGGGGGCTGTCTCCCATTCAACATCTTGATTGCAAATGAGATAATGACCTTTAAGAAGTGTTTTTGGGAGATATTGAATAATACTTCGATCATCAATGACACTCAGCCTTGCATCAGGAGGCCACAAGGAAGATGAAATGGTAGGAGGAACTAAATTGACTTGCTCATACGTACTGCACCTGCCACTCTGTATACACTGTGTGTGTGTGTGTGTGTGTGTGTGTGTGTGTGTGTGTGTGTGTGTGTGTGTGTGTGTGTGTGTGTGTGTGTGTGTGTGTGTGTGTGTGTGTGTGTGTGTGTATACAGCATATATATTAGGGCTGCTCGATTATGAAAAACAATGTCACGATTATTTTCAGTCAATATTGATATCACGATTTTTTATAGATGATATTTCTTTTAAAGACAAATCATTGTGCTGAACAATTCACATTCCCTCCCTTCAGTACTGTGAGTGGAGGATCATAGAGAAACACACAGTGGTGTTGGGTCTGCTCTTTGCTTGCAATGGCTCAAATGGAGGGGAATGTATTGCGCTTAGCGTAACCTACCTTTTGGCAGTATAGACAAATGACAAAAATATTGTTTCAAATCAATATTATGAAATTCTATATTGTTTACATTATTTATTGTTAACAATATTCATATAAATGATATGATATAAATTAGATATAGGCACAGCCCTATATATATATATATATATATATATATATATATATATATATATATATATATATATATATATATATATATATATATTTATATATATATATATATATATATTTATATATGCCTATATACCTGTACTATGTAGGGCTCTAAATTAACTAAATCATCAGTCAAAATGTTCACCAGCATTTGGCCGGTTGGCGAGTGTTAATTAAGATCCTTGTATGTAGCCTATATTACATAGTGTGTGACCTCTGACCTTCAGCACAACATCAAAATGACATATCTGTTACATGCTGTTGTCCTGAGTGTTGGATTTACCTAGGGCCTATACAGTAGTTACACACAGTTTGAAATTAAGTGGATTGAAATGAATTTTTGAACGTATTATTCACATGTAGCCCAGTGAAACGTCTGTTTTCATTGTCCAGAGCAGGTGGTCCAGCTCCAGTAGCAACGTGACAGAGACATACACAAAGCGTAAACCTTAGAAGACCTTCAATTGGTCAGTAACGGTGACGATTCTGCCACACCTCGAGCACAAGTTCGCTCACAGTAGCCTATATGTTCATTTTTGTCATCATAAATAGTAGGCTGGCCACCAAACCACCCTGTTTTGATGATGAGTAGATACATTACAATGAATAAAAGTTGCACTTTAAAATAGCTCAGGCCAATGCCCAGCGAAATCGAAACCTTTTAGGGACGGCAACTTAGTTTCGTTTTCTCCTCAATTGGATAGGCGCGCTTGGGACGTTATGCCAAGCCGTGGTGAGTTTATCTGAACATATTTTAATCTTCTTTTGATTCGAATGGATATATGTTTAACTATTTGCTGGGTGCATAGTGCATACATCTGTCATGTTCTTTGCCAGCGTGTCTTCTAAAGTTATTATTGCACACAGATGCTGGGTAGTGGGTACCCACCAATGGGCAGGAAAAGGCAGTGGCAGCGCCAGTTTGGGACCGAGTGACTTTGGCACTTGTGAAGGGGCGTGTGGCTGTATTGTATTTAGTAATGTGGTATGCAAGCACAAACTTTGCTTTAGTGTGAAATAAGGCTTTTATGGATAGGTTTTGTATAACGCATCGGCACGCTCGTTGCGCATGAGATATAATTATGGACGACTTCGGCGGGTGTCAGAGTTGGTGCGTTATGCTTTCTGTTTGATGCAGTCAATGGACACCAAAACGCCATGGAGAAGCTAGTCTGACTGAGGCTGTGTTGCAGAATCACCTCTGCCATACATGACATGTTTCCAGTGATGTTCAAATGTTAAAATTGCGTTAGATGTGCTAGCAAGCCTCGTTGTATTAGGCTATTGTATTGCTGGTCAATGCAAAATAACCGAAACAGAAAGTTTTTTGTTTCTCCAAGTACGCCATGCCTTCTCATATCGTTGCCATCTGTTCTATGTGAAGTTTAAACCGAAAATATATAGTGAGGAGACGAGATTAGATGAGTTTGAATCAAGTTTCACAGCGCACATAGAGGGCACTCGAAATGTGCCCCAAAGATAAGAATATCTGTATATGCTTTAGTTTGTTTTGTCAGTTGGTGTTCAGACGAAATACACAGTTGAATAGGACCTAAGGGTAGTGCAATGTAGATTGGGGTTGTTTTTTTGTTGTTTTTTTTTAAACCAAAAACCCTTACCCACGTGGAAGGATGCTGTTCTTTGTCCGCCTGCCTCTTTCGCGCCCCTGATAACTAAACTGTTGATTGCTAAGGGAGTTGGTTTTCTTTCTTTCTCTCTCTTTTTTAATGACATTGAGTGTAGTTACACAGTCAGAGCAACATAGATTTCAAGTAAACGGCAAGTTAATTGAGGGAATCTATATGTTAGGTAAACTTATACGCACAACTCTTAAATAATAGGCCTAGTTTTTATGTATTATTTTATCACTTAACTGTTATTGGTTCATCACTGTTACTTGTCCAATCTTGCACTCTAATGCCTGTCTGCAAATGCCAGTGCATGTCTGACATGGCATGGTATAGAGAGTAATTTAAACGTAATTTAAATTTCCTTTCATGACCTGTGTGCATAAGAAGAAACTGACCATAAAAGCTGACTTGATTTGACTTGACCTGACTCCAGGAAGCCTCGTAAAGTGGCAGGGGCCAATGGAAGATGGTCAGTATGGAGACAGACAGTGCTGGAGACCCGGAGGACAGTGTGTCCCGCGTGCTTGAGCAGGAGAGGGTGAGCCTGGTGGACCTCCTCAGTGACCAGGACCCCCATGTCCTCAGCCAGCTCCTCTGCCTAGTGGAGGACCCTGGAGTCCGAGAGGGGCTGCAGCTACTGGGCGACCCCAGGCAGAGGGCCTCGGGGCTGGTGGACCACTTCCAGCATGTGGGGGCCCAGGCGGCTGCCCGGTTCCTGGAGGCCGTTTGCATGGCCTGTGTGGACATCCCCATGCACCTGGAGTCACTGTTCATGTCAGTGTCTGAACCTGCAACAGGTACTGTGTCTTCCCCTCTCTACACTAACAGTAAATGTTGCAGTGTTAATTCAACACTTAGCGAGTCAGTTTAACATCTTCTAGAGCAGGGGTTCACAACATTTTTCTTCAGAGACCCATATTTTTACCATTGTAAGCTTTGGTGACCCAACCGCTTCAAACTTTCGTTTGCCAGTTTGTCACAGGAAAATATACATTCAGCTCGAACTTCATCCATTGCTTCTAGGACTCCATACTCCCTCCTACCTGTGACGTAGCCATCTTTCCCTCCCTTAGGCCTACTCAGTAAGAGACACGAGAGGGAGTCACATGATATGCTCTGTTTCCTGCGAAAACCCATTTTAGTTATAATTTTATTCCTCAATTCGTCTTTGTTAGAAAAGAGAATACATGTTTAATGTAGCACTTACATTTTGTTGCTTCTATGAATATACTGTATTAATTCAATGCTTTGTCAATGAAATGCTTGTTAAGTATTTGGTCCCAGAGTATTGTCTAATTGTTGAATTAACACTGCTGTGTATACAACCAGCATTGGGTGACGCTGTGCTACACTGCCACATGCCTCCTGTGAACCCTCCACATCAAAGCTGGAAAAAAAACCTATAGCTTTCACCTTTGCTAATTTTAGGTAGTGGTAAATCATCAAATAGAAGAGCATGGAACCCTCATTTCCTTCACTAAGTGGAGGATGCACTATGCAGTGGAGGATGTACTATGCAGGCTGTCTTTTATTAGGTCTACCACTCTCTGTACCAATATGTCAACTCAGCTAGATTATTTAATTAACATTTTTCTTGGAATACCCCCCAGGGCTGTAAGTAGTACACCTCCCTCCCAAAGCTCCATACAGATACTGTACCCTAATGACAGGGGGTTGAGACCGGGTCTATACTGCACAGCTGGGTCAGTAGGTGCTTGGATGTGTGTTCATATTTCTCAGGATTCATGGTCACTAGGTATACTAGCAGGGTGTCCAAGAGCAGAATAATCTAATGTGTAATAATGAAGGAGGAAATGGACACATACACAGGATATACTCTAGGTGTCACGTTTACAGCACAGTTAGGCTAAAGCTAGAGAACCCAGTGATTTTGGGGAGTTTTGAAACAGTGGGGGAATTCCTTTGCAAGCAGTTTTAGTGTTGGTCGGGTAAATAGCAGTTTTTTTTTGGACTTGATTCAGTTGCTTGCGTCTGCCTGAAGCGAAAATGAAAGTAAATTATGAATAAAAAAAAAGATAAACTGCATTATTCTTTAGTTTCATTTTTAGTCTGTGTGACATCCTCGTATTTAATTCCATTGTGAGCTTGGCTCAGATTCGTTGAAACTTGACGTTGTTCTGCTTTGTTCGTGTTTAATCTGAAGGAGACATCGGCTATCAAACATCAACCTCAAGATCACCCACTGCAGCAAGCGATGTGAAACGCCCGCGTTTAGGTAGGCCTGCCTGCTGAGTCCTTGCCAACTTCCTTGTTCGTTACCACACCAAACAAGGGTTAACACACTGTGGGTAATATTGTTGTTGAGTCTGTTTGTTTCGATGGTGTCTAAGTTCATGCATAAACTTCTGGTCCGATGAAGACCAAACTCCCTGGATGAAAAGATGGCCAGAAATCCTGGGATGACCCCATTAACTTTTGGGAAAAGGTCAAGGACAGGGTTATTTAAAAACAAGAAATAGTTTGTTTTTCAAATACTTTTCCCTTTGTTCACTTAAATATTTTTATACGATAGAAGTTCGGGAATCCATTGGTATTTTGGGAGAAAAACATGGCATTATAAGTATTTCAGGAACTTTTCCACCTAACATTTATGTATTGCAGTATATTGAATATATTTTTTAAAGTATAAAGCTACATAAAGTATAAAGCTATATACACCAAGTACTGTATTTTGGGTACTGAATTTGGGCTAACAACATACAATATGGAATAGTTAAATAAAAATGCGTCTGTTCCGGCCCTGCCGTGGCCAACCGGTAGGGCACTCGTCTGCCATGCGGCTGACCCGGGTTCAATTCCCAGCCTGGGTAATTTGCCGGCCCTTCCCCGTCTCTCTCTCCCCACTCGCTTCCTGTCACCACCTTCACTGTCCTATTATAAATAAAAAGTCAAAACGACCAAAAAATATCTTAAAAGAAAAAAATGCTTCTGTTCCAGACCACATACAGAGCTACACTGATGCCACCAAGTCATTCCTGCTGCAGAAGCACCAGCGGGTTACGAAGAACGTGGCCAGAGAGGTGCGTCTGGACGAGACCTGGGTCAGCCTGCGCCGCAAGGTCATCCCTCGAGGACGAGACCGGGCAGCTCGACCTCAAGCCACAACCACCTCCTCTTCTTCCACCTCCTCCTCCTCTACCTCCTCCTCCTCCACCTCCTCTCCCTCCACCTCCACCACCCCCTCCTCCGCCTCGTCCGAGCTCCAGGATGTGGAGGAGGCCGGTGTGGAGGACCGTGTGGCAGTGACCTCTCTGCTGAGGTGCCCCAGCCAGGCCACAGTGCTGCTGGGGGCGGCCGGCTCGGGCAAGACCCTGCTCATGTACAGGTATGTAGAGGAGTGTATACTGGAGTGTACGTATATGAATAGATATGTGTATTGTATGTGATTGTCTGAGGTGTTTATGTGTCTATGTGTGAAAATGGTGTCTACGTGTATATGTATAGCAAATGAGATGTGTACTACAAGATCTAACCTTATGGAACTGAACAGTGTGATGTGAAAACAAATATCCCTATGGGTCAATAAAGAATCTAATCCAAATCTAAATCATGTACAGCCTGGCGCAGCGCTGGGCTCAGGGCGCCTACCCGGACCTCATGCTGCTCTTCCTGCTCGAGTTCCGCCAGCTCAACTCCATCGACCAGCCCGACGTCTCGCTCCGAGACCTGCTCTTCCGCTTCTTACTGCCAGCCACCGATGACGAGCAAGCGGCAGCCGTGCTCGAGTACATCCTCCGCAACCCGGAGAAGGTGTGCTTCATATTTGACGGTTACGACGAGTTCCGGGGGAAGTTCACCAGCGCCAACAACCCCCGGGGTGGTGGTGCACTTCTGCGGGGCGGCGCCTTCGACCCGTGCCGCCCCCTCCCCATGGCGGAGCTCCTGGCGGGGCTGTGCAGGCAGAGGATCCTGCCCCAGTGCACCCTACTGGTCACCTGCAGGTAGGGCTGGGCGATATGACGATATTAAATCGTGAATCGTGATATCGAGTACAAGACCGTTCCGAACCTGCCAAAGTGGAGAAATCATATACTTTGTAGATCGTCTTGCAGGGGGGATGTTTACTATCAGTATCAGAGTGATGTTTACTTACTTCTGTTGTTGTCTTCTCTTTTATTCTTATAATTATTGTATTCCAATTGTGCACTTTATGAGAGTGTAATCAGTGTGCTAACATTTTATTAACTGCAAATTAAAAAAAAATTCAGTGTAATATCGTGATAAAAAAAATCGAAATCGAGATTTCATGTTAAAAAATCGTGATATGACATTTTTGCCATATCGCCCACCCCGACCTGCAGGCCACGGGACGTCGCCGACCTCGTGGACGTGGCGCGGTGTCGCGTCGGGGAGCTGCTGGGCTTCGACAAGGACGCCATACGGGAGTATGCGCGGCACTACTTCCGCGGCCGGCGGCGAGGAGGGGGAGACGGAGACGAGAGCCTGGCGGAGGAGGCCATACGTCACCTGACCTCCAGCCGGCACCTGTTGGCCATGTGTCACGTGCCTGCTCTCTGCCACATCTGCTGCGTCTGCTTGGAGCATTTGTTTTCCCAGGAGAGGGGTAGTGGTCCTGGGGGCGGCGGTGTGACAACGACAGGGCCAAAGACACAGAAAGAGACAACAACGGGGACAATAACTGGGAGAACGACAGGGACGGACACAATAACAAAGAAAATGACTGGGAGAGAGCCTGTGCAGCTTCCCTCCACCCTCACGCAGGTCTACTTCCAGATCCTCGCTGCTTTCCTCAGCCGACGGCGCACATTGTCAAACGGCATGGAGGACGAGGACGTCAGGCGGACAGGTGACGTCACGCACAATAACGTGCCACAGGTACACTCTCACAACAGGAATGACTCCATGCAGCAGACAGGCACAAACACACACAATGCCGCAGCACACACAACACACACACCTCTTCACAAGACCGCAACACAAACACGCAACACCACACACACACGGGACGTCGGCGTGCTGGCTGAGCTGGCGAGTCGTATCCAGGAGCTGGGTCGACTGGCGCTGAGCGGCCTGGACGAGAGCCGCATCGTGTTCCCATCGGAGCGCCTCCGACCGGATCTGGCCCACTTCGGCACCGCCACGGGCCTGCTTTGCCCCGTCGACGTGATGCTGGGCGACGGGTCGAGCCGGCCGGGCGTGTCCTTCATGCACCTGACCATGCAGGAGTTCCTGGCCGCGCTGCACCTGGTGACCAGCCCCGAGGTCCCCGAGAGCCGCTTCAAGTCCAAGCTGACCCTCAGGACCCGCTGGACGGCCAAGAACGAGCCCAAGAGCGTCTTCACCGACTCGCTGCAGCTGTACCTGTGCGGCCTGCTGGCATCCGACTGCACAGCACACCTGCTCCAGCTGGCAGGAGGAGAAGGTGAGGTTGGGGGGTGGAGGTGGAGGAGGTTTGGGTGGGGGTGGTGCTGGGCTGCTATATGACGATGATGGAAATGTGTGTATCGTGACCTTTCTGCTCATTTCTATCGTGATAAACTGATTTTATCCGTTATTACTGCTAATATACAATTTGATATAATTTGATATAATTTGGTGTTGTCACTACATATGTACAGTGTATGCTCTAAGTTCATACAATTGTAAAAAGAATAATATTAATTTTACAGAAATGTGGTTTTGCAACAGAACACATTAAAGAGAAAGTAAAGAGAATAACTGCAAACATACAGTACGTAATTGTGGTATATTGTGATATGTATCATATGTGTATCATATATAAGTAATCCATATCGTGATGTTTGTGTTTTTTTTCTCTATCGTACTAGGTGGGGGTGTGGGTGGTGCCAAGCCACACCAGGTGGTCCAAAAGCGCCGGGCCCAGGTGGTGAAGGTGTTGGAGAGCTTTGCGGCCAGCGCCAACCTGAGCGGGCCCAAGCTGGTGGAGCTGTGCCGCTGTACCCACGAGGCCCAGGATGCCCGACTGGCAGCAAAGGTGGCACTTAACTCTTGCAGCTTGTGTGTTTGTGTGTGTGTGTGTGGTGTGTGTTTTGCGAGAGAGAGATAATTGTCAGTGGCTACGCTTACATGAGACATTTAATTCAGAATTAACTCACTTTAATTCTGAATAAAGCTTAATTCCGCTTTGAAAACATCATGCTTTGCTTAATTCCTCTTTGAAAACACTTTTGGAATTAATTTGGAATTAAATGAAACATCAAAGTAAATTTATCGGAACTATTTAATTCGGAATTATTAATTTGGTATTAAGAACGTCATGTAAATGCAGTGAATGTCATATTTAGTTTAACTGCACATTGGAGACGCAATGGTCAAACGCAATATCAAACATCTGTGCTAACCCTGTTACATAGATTTTTCACAATAAAGTACACTTGACTTGACTTGATTTGACTTGACTTGAAGGTGGGCTCGCGGCAGAGCTTCGAGCTGCGGAACATCCGGCTGACCCCCGTTGACCTCGAGGCGCTGGCGTACGTGGTGACGGCCGCGGCGGAGCGGGAAGAGGGGACAGAGCAGGGGGCGGTGCTGGATTTCGGAGGGTGCTCCATGGAGACGGAATGCCTGACAATGCTGCACGGCTGCAGGAACGTGGAGGCGCTCGTGTGAGTTTGCTCAACTCAATATGTGTGTGTGTGTGTGTGTGTGTGTGTGTGTGTGTGTGTGGGTGCTGGAATGTAGAGGAACTCGCATGGGATGGTCAATTTGTTAACTTGTAGGAAATTCGTCTGTGCGTGGGTGTGGGTTGGTGTATTTGTACGTGTGTGTGTCTGTTTGTGTGTGTGCAGGTGTGGGTGTAGGTGTTTGTGTGCAGGTGTGGGTGTGTGTTGTAGAGTTGTTGAGGTCTCCAATAGATGCAGATGAGAGCAGATGGTGAATGACTGCCTTTTACAAGCGCAGTTAATGATTATTTATATTGATAATTAACATTTTACCGATTTATTGATTGGCTGTTTGTGAGAAAATGGATGAAAGACCAAAGATCAGAATAAATGTTTTGGTTTTTATTGCCCCAGAGATTAGCCTTGTATTGTTATAGGAGTTAGAAAAGAGCATTGTTAAATTAGCTTTCACAAAATTATCATATTAAATTAAAATGAAATCAGATTCTCATTCCCTCTTGAGAGTGTGACCGTGTTTGAGCAGCATATCAAAGCAATATTTGCATTATGTTAACAAGTCTAATCTTGTCTTATCTTTGTATGTAATTCTTTTGTAATGACATTTTTAATTAAATGATTTGTATTGTTATTCCTGGGGACTCCAGGAAGTCTGTTCGTGATACGTGTCTTTTTTGTGTTTCTTTTTTAGTTTTCGCAGCCGCAAATATAATGATGAATTTGCAGAGGCATTGTCGGCTGTCATCCCAACAATTCAACCCCTGACGCGACTGCAGTGAGTGCCCATGTCTATTGCAAAGTTAATTTTTTTTTAGACAAAATAAAAATTAACAACAAAGGTGTTCCCTGTTGTGATAATTATTTGTCCTGTGTCAAACTGCTTGAATGATGAATGTGTTATAACATATGGATTAATGTCTTAATCATGTGGCAAAATGATATTGTTCTGGATGACTTGTAACATATACGTTAATTGAACCCCTTTTTGCAGAGTAACCTTTCTGTCACCAATATTTTAATGACCAAGTCTTAATCTGTTATTTAAAGGGACACTGTGTGAGATTTTTAGTTGTTTATTTCCAGAATTCATGCTGCCCATTCACTAATATTACGTTTTTCATGAATACTTACCACCAGCATCACATTCTGTATTCATTATGACTGGAAAAATTGCACTTTTCATACATGAAAAGGGGGATCTTCTCCATGGTCCGCCATTTTGAATTTCCAAAAATAGCCATTTTTAGCTGCAAAAATGACTGTACTTGTACCATACTAGAAAATATGTGTTTATTAATTAGTAAACTTTCATGTGAAGATCGAATTTGGCAATAGGCAGCCCAGTTTCAATGAGCAGCATAGTTGCAGTACCTTTTTTGACCATTTCCTGCACAGTGTCCCAGTTTAAGGCTCTCTGTAATGTCATACCAGTGTTGTTCTGATGTAGTTGAGTATTTTCAGAAAATAGTGAATAGGCCCGCCGGCGACCCCATCTGTAAAAATAGGCTACGGCTCTCTGTAAAGTCATAGCGATGTTGTTGTGATGTAGTTGAGGGCCAGTCTTTTCAGCAAAGAGCGAATGGGCCCGCCGGTGGGTCCATCTGCGCAAAGAGGCTACTGCCTTAAAAAGATTCAAAACTGTGTTTACATTGGTGCCCCATATTACATCTTTTTTGTTCCTTTTTTTCAGATTCACCAATTCCAAGCTATCAGATGCTGGAGCTACTGAGCTGGTACTGGCCTTGGCCAAGTGCCCACTGCTGGAACATGTTGAGTAGGTCCTGTAATACATCATTTGCATGAGTACACACACACCCCTCACACACAGTTACAGTAAACCACAGTGTGTAAACCCTCAGTACTTTCCATTTGGCACTCAGGTGTTCTGGTTGGTTTAATAGGGACTTTTCTAGTTTCTTTGTTTTCTTTTTCTTTCTTCTTGGATGATTTTTACTTTATTACTTTATTGACTTGATTTTGTAGTGTGAGAAAAGACATTTAAGGGACACAATTCAGTCTTTGTTTCAGTCCCTTTCAGTTCATTCAGTCACATCAAATGAAAGATCACTGAATACATGTAGAATACATGTATATATAGTATGAACTAATGTAGGGATGAGAGGCTATAGTGGTTTGATGAACTTTTACAGTTGAATTTCTAGCACTGTGTGGATTATAATATGTTCATGGGAGTCGTAGCTACGTACATGCTATTGTCTTATGTTGTACTATTCTCTATATTATTGCTGTTATATTATGTGCCATGTTGTGCTTTTCTCTATATTATTCTCTATGTTATTGCTATTGCTATTACATTATGTGCTATTTTGTGCTTTTCTCTAGCCTCAGCAACAACCTCATGACAGACAGCTGCTTAAAGGGGATCCTGGACTCTTTCCCCAAACTCCCAAGCCTGACAACACTCCTGTAAGGTTCCCCTTCGTTTATGTTCATGAACTTCAGATGTTGTTTTATGTGCCTCTTAGTGCAGATAGGCCCACTGGCCCAGCCAGTTCACTCTTTACTGAAAGCACTCGACTACATTATAACAACATTGCTATGACAGTACAGCAGGGGCGTAGCAGCAAATTGTGGGCCCTATGTATCTACATTTATCAGACACTATGTGGGCCCCCTATATGCATGGGGCCCTCGTGACTCAGTCACACTTTACCCCCCTGTACAACACCCCTGCATTAAGTAACTGATTAAGACTTGGTCATTACAATTTCGGTGCCAATTAGCTTACAACATAGGCTCTGCGCCAACACTACATATAGTTTTTACCTTGGACATTTTTTATCATGAAACATCTTGTGCTGTAGCATGATATACCTTGTATGAAACGATTACTTTGTCCTCACTTCAATTACGTACAGTACATTTATGTTCTGGTTCCTCTAAGTATCCTGTTCAAACAGGAATCATAATCAGCCCTAAGTCTCTGATCTCCGATTTCCCTCCTCACAGGCTGGGCAGGAACAGCTACACGTGGAGCGGACTGTTCGGGCTTGTCGAGAAGGCGATGAACTGCGACACTCTGCAGCGGCTGCTCATAAAGTGAGTGGAATCACAAGTGCACTCTTAGTCGGCTTGCATAGTCAAAGCATCTTTAGGTTCCCAGGCTTTTTAGAGGGGAAGCCCCTTCTGGACGTACTGTAAGAGTTAGCTTGGGAGATGTTTGAGCTCTCTCAGTGTTTTTATAAATTTATGATTAGACTTTTAGATTTTAGATTCATGATTTGACTGTTACTGTAATAATAAAAACTGTAATTTTTTGTCACATTACAGGGGAGCCGGAGCAATGGAGAGGTCAGAAGAAGTGCAGGAATTTAACCTCCATTTTATCAGCAAGCACAGGTTGGTAGAAACACAATAAAATGTTGGCCTCCCTCAAACACCAACAAGGAAGTTAGTGCACCATATTTAGATAAGTTTATCGTGTTTTATAGTAAATTGTGGAAATCTTATCCCAGTGTTCAATGTCCACCATTGTTAGAGCCTTTATATATTATGTACAACATCTTAAGGACAGATTGTGTGTGTGTGTGTGTGTGTGTGTGTGTGTGTGTGTGTGTGTGTGTGTGTGTGTGTGTGTGTGTGTGTGTGTGTGTGTGTGTGTGTGTGTGTGTGTGTGTGTGTGTTTGTCTAGTGTGAACAACCTGAACAATCTTGACCAAGAGGAGGAGGCTGCAAAAACACTTCAGTATGTGTAATAGTATTATATAATATTAATAATATATAATAATATTAGTATGAATTTATAACAATTCACAATAACACTGACATCTTACCACACAATATGCACATTCTTGTCTATATAACTTACAGAGTTTTGAATGAGACAAGTCTTGCATGTCATTTTTTGAAGTGTAATAATTAGTAACTTCCTCTACCGATTGTGTTTTCCCTTCAGATGGACAAATTATAGTCTCAGTGAGACTCAGCTGAAAGCTTGGTGTGGAGTCCTGAAACGCTGCCTCGGTCTCAACAAGCTGGAGTAAGCAATAACAGCACATTATTATTATTATTATATGTTATAATTACGATTATTTATTATTCACCGTTTGGTGAATACTACAGTAAGACAAAACTGGGTTAAACTTCAGACATTTATTATACATATGCATGCACATGTATAAGACCGTTCACTCATTGCATAATAATAATCACAAAATGAAAAGATACATCCTTTAAGGGCTATAAAATTGTTATGACCGTTGTTTGTCATTTCTAAATGTATAAGTGTGAATCGACTCTGTTTCCTGCTACAGTGTGTCCAGCAACGCACTGCGGAATAAAGGAGTGAAGGAACTGCTGGGACTGCTGCCATCCCTTGGCTCCTTACAGGAAGTGATGTAAGAGAAACCAGGATGGTTCCAACCAGAGATTCCAGAGTGCTCTAGACTGGTGCTGACACAGACAACATACAGGGGAAAACCTATCCTATTTCCCTTTAATGGTCAATATCTTAATTAACATTCCATTTAGGGCTAAAATAAAACACTGTAGTGAAAGGGGACTCTGACACGACGTGCTAATATGCCATACTATAAACCTTTTTAAAAAGGAAAAAGGAAGAAGAAGAAAGAAAACACTGTTGTGGATTGCTGCAATTTAGTGCCACGTTACAGCAGTAGTGACTGTAGGCCTACTGGTGAAATTGGCTTTGTAGTTGATAATCACAGTAGTGACGATAGCAAGTCCATTGCCCATTATTCCCTGTGGTCACCTCAGTGATTCAAGAGTCAGTTTTGTCTCTCATGCTTATCAAGATCTCTAATTATCTTCCTTTAGTATTGAAATAGTCTTAACTGCTCTTACCATCCCCACCACTCAAGATCTTGGCGCAGCCACACACAGGCACAAGATATGGGGCATATAAGTGATAAGAACTGGTAAACTGTATTGTTGAAGCGTCTTAATGCAGATAAGCCCGTCGACACGCCTATTCAATATTTGCTGAAAAAACTCAACTACTCCTTAACAACTTTGCTACGAAATTATCGAAGCTCTTATGTAACAGACCTTAAGACTTGGTCATTATAGTTTTGGTAACAGCCTTGTAATAGGGGCCCTGCACAAACATTCAGTATGTCAGCACTTTCCCAGCAGGTACAGTAAACCAGTGAGTGGGCAATTTATTAGCAAGAGTCCAGTGCCATATATCCCAACCAGTTTTTCCAGTTTGCCATATACAATATTCAACACAGTTTTACCTGTCAAATTCAGCCAAGCGATCACTCAACCAGACAATCACCTTGTTGAATTGAACAGGTCAGACCATCTCATGACAGTCTCTGTGTACAGAACGAAGCACTTTCAGGAAGGTGCAATCAGTGTTAATTTTGTCGACTAGACTAAGACTAAATATATTAGTCGACTAACCCTTTGAGAGTTTAATCGACTAAATTCTGACTAACAAAAATGATCTGTGAAAGACTAAAACGAGACTAAAATGTTGAGGACTTTTAGTCGACTAAATAATGACTAAACAAAAATGACTTGTGAAAGACTAAAAGCGACTAAGACTAAGAACTAACTTTTAGTTGACTAAATTCTGACTAACAAAAATGATTTGTGAAAGACTAAAAATGATTGAGACTTTTTTGGGGGCTCAGACATAAATTGGTACAACCACAACTAAAGCCTATAAATTAATTGTTAATTGGTAATCAACCTTTAAAGGGACACTATGGGATTAAAAAAAAAAAATACAGCTGAATCCATCCACCGACACTTATTTGAGTCATTAAATGAATGCTCTGGACCACTTTCGCACCCCACTGTCAGAAAATCCTGAATGTAACTTTTAGCAGACTGACCCTAAGGAATATTGGGGGAGAAGCTTCTCAAACAAAACAAAAAATCCCTTTATGAATACATAGCACCAGCGACATATTCACATTTGTATGCACTATTGACTGCTGGCACAGTGGGATTAAAAACATTCTCACCGAAAGCTTAGCTGGGTTAGATTTAGAGACAGGCATGACATTGGCACATAATTCTACATAGTGTCCTTTTAAGACACAGTGTTATAAATTTGCTATTACCAGAATGGCAATAACCAAGTCCTAGTGCATTACTAAAGGCCCTGTGTTTTATTGTATTGTGACTTAAACTAAAGACTAAAATGCTTAGACTAAAACTAGACACAAATGTTGAGGACTTTTAGTCGACTAAATAATGACTAAACAAAAATTATTTGTGAAAGACTAAAACTAGACAAAAATGTTGAGGACTTTTAGTCGACTAAATAATAAGTAAAAAAAAATGATTTTTGAAAGACTAAAAGCAACCAAGACTAAGAATGGATTTTGACACAAGACTAAGACTAAGACTAAATAGAAAAATGGATGACAAAATTAACACTGGGTGCAATGTCACATTTCTGAGAAACATAAGAGTTGTGATGGGATGATAGGTAGGCAGGTTTGCTAGGCATCGGTCCGGCACATCATCATGTTGTCAGTCCAGTGTGACAGCTTTGTGAGGCTGTTTTGTCATTACTCATCACGCTTGAGCAGTATTTTGGTGGAAAGAAAAAAAACCCTTCATACCTTGGTGTTGTGATCACAGTACACATTCTGAATTAGCTAGCGTCACATGATTGCTGGGAAATGTCCTCTACAGTAAAAGCAGTATCATGTACTGTATTCCATATACATTTTTTAAATATTTTTAAATATTCTAAAACTATGCCATATATTTACATGTCTGATGTAAGATGCTAATTTAATGCTACAGATGCTAAATTTATCTTGACTATCACTGACCATGCTTAGGCTACTGACCTACTGTAACTAATCTATGTTTAGCATTCCCATTTAGTTTTTTTGCTAAGTAATATAAAATATATTATTATCATCAAGGAAATGTTGCTGAATTGTTTAACACAAAGCCTAATGTCTACGTTATTATTGTGTGTGCCAGTCTGAGTGAGAACGGGGTGGACCTGGATGGTATGGTGCTCATCGCTGATCTACTCTATACCTGTCCTCATCTCGTCGAAGTGGATGCTAGGTAGGCTACTGCTGCTAACACTGCTGCTAATTCATGGGTTCTAAATGTTTCTTTTCTCCTGGCTGCGCGACACTAGCTGCGCACAACCTCTGATTGTTGGAAACCGCTGTCGGTCAAACAATTAGCTCACATGGTTCGCTGCCAGTGTCTTGCCCCTCCTCTCAACATCGTGTTTATCAACGCGGTGAACCCATGTATGCCATACAGATTACATTACCTTACATTACATTACATTACATTACATTTAGCAGACGCTTTTGACCAAAGCGGCTTACAAGGAGGAGAGCTACATATACACATACATTAATATCATATGTTTGTATTTGTGTTTTGTTTGTCTATTTACCATTTAAACAGCCACTGTGGAGACCAAAAACTTATCTTGACGTTTCTTCCAAGTAAAAGGTAAAGGCACAACCTTCATGCTAACAGACCTAGCAACTAAGCTTGTAATTAAGGAGTAAAAGCTTGTAATTAGTTTGTAATTCAGGAGTTACAGACTGCAAATAAGATGCTGTTGTTACAAAGAATTGTTGTTGTTACAAACCATTGTCGTTGTCACAGGAAACAAACTACAGCTCCCAGACAGACCAGGTCCCAAAGGAGAAGCTGTGACTCCACCTACGTAGAGCAGGACACACATCACCTGAGGAAGACCTTCAGGTGGGTCTAAAAAAGAACGATCAATCAATCAATCAATCAATCAACCAACCAATCAATCAATCAATCAATCAATCGGTATTACACAAGTTTATGCCATATTAACAGAACAATTGAACATTAATGGCTCACTTGTGTTTCTTTCAAAATATCTTGAATAGAACGTGACATTGACCCACTCCAGTGATAGTAGGCTAGGCCTACTACATATTCACAGGAGGTGAGGCAGTATCCTTTTATTGGTGCACTGTGTATTGCGAATGGCCAAAAGGTGTAATGCACATGAGAAGGTGCATGGTAAGCGTTGTGGTACGTGAATGCCGTGGGCAGAATGAGTTACCAACAGCTTTAGGATGGTGGCCAGAGTAGGTATTGCAACTATTGCAACTATGCTGCCTTTTGCCAAATGTGATCTCTAAATAATACACAGATATTTACTACTATGATTGAAGTACGCTAAGTTTTGCTGCTAAAAAAATCTCAAATTCAAAATGACAGACATGGAGAAGATCTACCTTTTCTTGTATGAAAAATACAATTTCAGTCATATTGAATAGGCCCTACTTAGAATTTAATGGTGATAAGTATTTGTGTATGTGCAGCATGGATTCTGGATAGAAACTGCTTAAATTATTACACAGTGCACCTTTAAGGGTAGAGTAGGGAGATCCCAGTGATATTTATATTTTTATCCTGTTTGAACTTCATTTGTCACTGGACGCCTGCACATATGTCTTCATCAATCTTGAATCTGGGCAATCTCTTCTCTTCCCTGCAGTCTGACTCACAGCGAGATACAGACATCCAGCATGGAGCGCCTATGCAAGACACTGGGGAAGGTTCCAGGCATGCTGGACTTAGAGTGAGTCTCTTCATCTCTTCGCAAAGGCAAGACAAAACCATAGACAGCAAAATGAGCAAACAAGGGAAGGGGAAGTTATTTATCAAGCACATGACATGGCAATTCATTGTGTTTTGCACAAAAACATCCAAGGGGTGGAAATATATTGACTTTTCGAGGAGAACTGAGGTACAGACTGTTGGGGCTGTGTAACAATATAGATATTGTACTTTGTACTGTTGTAGAGTAATGTATTTTTTGTAACATTTTGCACATCAGTATACGTTGCCAAACTGCCGAAGCCTTTATTGCTTGTCATTTTTTCATACTATAGTATAATTCTGTTCCGGAAAATGCTATGTATGGTTCTTTTGTCAGCTTCTCCTGTGGGATCTTTGAAGATGCCACCATTGATGTGCTGGTGAGGAATCTGCCCTGTATGACGGCTCTCCAGCTGCTGAGGTAAGAAGAACCTGCTGTTGTAGTGTTTCTCAACGGGGGCTCTATTTTGTAATACTAAAGGGAGGCATTTGCAGGCTTATGATGAGGTCAAGGAGGCATTAGGTGGTTTATGATGAGGTCAAGGGGGTGTTCATTCAAAAGATTGAAAACCACTGTGCTGTAGGCACTCGTTTATTACCGCTCTGAGCACTAGTCACTGTGAAGAATAGAACAGAATGGAATAGTTCAGGTTTGTCAGGTGCCATCTTTTCAAGACCCTGTATATGTGATACAAGGAGTATGTGTGTGTGAGAGAGAGAGAAAGAGAGAGAGCATTTCCTACACTCACTCTTTGTCTTCCTATCCCAGGCCCCAATGACACCAAGGCAATAAAGTACTGTGTATGTAGTATATTTGCATGAGCACAATTTGAATAATTTATGAAGTTCATTATACTGAACTTTCATAGGTTTTCTTGTTTGGGGATGTTTAAAATAATGGATACACTTTCACAAGTTAACTTACTGAAGCCAAAATATTACAAGAGGAGTTTCAAAGGGAGGTCTTGAACAATGGATGACAATAGGCAGCCATCATGCCTCTGTACTAGTCTAGAAATGGCATTAAGTACAGTTGATAATAATACCGTTTAAGATTTTGCATTTTTTTGTTCTCATCTGCAGCGTGCTACTGCCATTTTGTTTTTATTTTCAAGACATTTTCTGACACAAAATAAGTGGATTTTGCATGTACAAGTAGGAAGAAAAACATTTTGAGTCCTACTTGAAGTAAAACTGTCAGTTGCTGTTGAAGCGCTTGTGTTGTGGCCTAGTGGTTAAGGAGATCGGCTTTAGATCAGAGGATTGCAGGTTCAAATCATTGAGAGTAAATAGAATGGAGGCCAAAATTCTATTTCATTGTTGAAGCCAAGTTGGAGCCAAGGTTGGACCCAAAAAGACCAAAAAATGGCCAAATCTCATTCATTCCTATGAGAGACATAAAACCCTGTATCTCCCTTAAATGCCACTCCAGGGGGATCATTTTTCGCTCAACTAGTAGGTCCCCTTGCTCTCCAACTTACCAGGGTGGTGATTTTTTGTGGTGATGTTTTATTTTAGAGAGATATTAAAAGTTAAATTGACCAATGAGCATCAGAACATGGTTTGATTGACCGTTAGAAGTCTTGTTGTTGTCCAATCAGCACCTGCGTTTGGCGTTGCTAAGGTGGAATGTAAGTTGGAATGTTCCCAAATCTGGCTTCAAAGCGTTGAATGGCAAATAGCGTTGATTTGGCGTCCATTCTATTTACTGTCAATGGTTCAAATCCCACCCTTACCATTCCCCACCACACTCCATGGCTGAGGTGCCCTTGAGCAAGGCACCTAACCCCACACTGCTCCAGGGACTGTAATCAATGCCCTGCACCTAAATAAATGTGAGTCGCCTTGGATAAATAAGCATCAGCTAAATGTAATGTAATGTTGTCTTCCACCCATGTCCCTCTAGGCTTAGCCATGTCCAGATGTCCACGGAGGGGGCCCTGTCACTGGTCCGCTGCCTGGCCGACTGCCCTCGAGTCCAGGCTCTGGAGCTCAGGTAACCACCTCAACCGCAGAGTGCATTACTTGTCTGCTATCCGAACACTGTGTCATCAATTAACCCTTTCTTATTATATGGTTGTGACGTCATCTGTCGAATGCTCCATTCATTTCAACGGGGCTCCCCAACGTTCGGACGTCTGTTATTTTTCGATAACGGACGGGTTGGGCTATAACAGACCGCTGTCAATGGCAACAAGACTTTTCACTGCTAAAGCGACTTTTCAACAAGACTCTAATCAGCTGCTGTGATAGACAGCACCCGTTGTCCTGGCTACCGCTGTCAATGGCAACAAGACGTTCACTGCTAAAGCCACTGGCTTGTATACAAGTCAGTGGCTAAAGCGAATGTTTCATATCACTCCGCAGGGGTCCGGTCTTTTGTCACTCTAATCAGCTGCTGTGATAGACAACACCTGTTGTCCTGGCTACCTAGCTGTTGCCTAGCGGTGTTCCACAACGGCACTGTTTTGTTTTGCGCAGCAACAATCTTAACATTAAATAGGTCTAAAGAAATGTCCCCGCCATGTGTGAATCATTTAAGTATATCCATATAATAAGCGGGTTAACTTTCGGCGAGTCGGTCGCTTTGTGGAATAGCAGCACTTCAGAGAGAACAAGACCCCTCCGCTCCGCGTCGGGGTCTAAAGATTCTCTCTGTCGTGCTGCTATTCCACGGTAGCGACCTTCTCGCCGAACGTTAACCCTTTCATAATCACCCCAGTTTAGATTTCTACTTCCTTTGATAACTACAGTGAACTTGCACACCAACTTTCTTCAACCGTTGTCATCAAAAGATGATCCTGCTGAGCTGTTTAAGTCTGTGGTCCACATCTCTGTGAGACGCTTGGAGATTCATCTGTCCTCAAGTTTTGAACCATTTTAGATACAGTGTTTTGACTGATAAGTAAAGCTTTGCTGGTCTTCCAATAGCATCGGCTTTGTCCCCTCCATGTGTGTTGCTAGCTCAAGCTTGAGGGTTTTCAGGTCAGATGTTAGAGACCATAGTGTATGGTGTTGGGGGTTCAGGGTCCCCTCAGAAAATTTGAAAATACAGTTGGTAGAAGTTAGCCTGGTTCTCACTGACGGTGCATGTGTGTAGCTCTGAAGCCCCCTGGTGGAGAACTACACAAACTTCCATCTGGTAGCGCTGCTATTACTGTAACATGCTCTTCTCGAGTAGAACATAAACAGAGTATTTATTGCTAAAATATCAACGGCAGCTCGCATTGATGAATCACAGTACAGATTATATACTATATTGACTCTTTAGAGATGAACAGAAAACGTTTTTAGAGGAATTTGTTGGTGGTGAGTAGCAATAAATGCACCATTTATTTTCTGACTCAAGAACAGCATGCTAACTGCTGTGCTACCAGACGGTAGTTTGTGTACACAAACGCACCATCTATGACAACCAGGCTAGGTAGAAGTGTGATTTTAAAGCAATATGAGACAAGAAATATAGAGGCTTGACCTTCAGGGCCCCCTTGACTCTAGGGCCCCTGGCCTGGGCCTGGTAGGCCCGTGCAGTAATCTGTCCATGCACCTCCCTGCCAGATGAATTATTTATGACATTCATTTGGGACTCTCTTTTATGACTTTATTTCTGTGCATTCTTTTTAAATATTTGCTCTGTCAACTATGATTGGTGCCATGGTGACGTTACTGCACCATAGATTATTTATGGACAAACTTTGCAAACTGAAGTGCAATATACAGTAAATCCTGGGTCTACTCCAGATGTTGTTAAAGTCCAAAGTGCTTACCCTTTTTGACATCATTGAACTGAACAGTAGTTTCAATACTATTATCACCCTAGTAGCTCAGACATGTACACTGGTACACATGTCCATCCACTTTAAATGTCAGTGTACTGTGTATGATGACAATAAAGGCTTTCTATTCTATTCTATTCCATTCTACTCTATTCTATTCTATTCTATTCTATTCTATTCTATTCTATTCTATTCTATTCTATTCTTTTCTATTCTATTCTTTTCTACTCTACTCTATTCTATTCTTGCTGTTCACAGTTGCGATAGTAAAGTAGTATTATAGTTGTGATTTTCTGATGAAAATGTTTTCTGCCGGGGTGTCGTAGTAGTAAATGAGCATCATTCTCAGCCAATGGCCAATGTTGTGTTTTACCCAATAGTGGCCAAGCTTTCTTGTCTATTGAGTCTATTGAGTCTTGCTTGCTTGTAAACATGCAATGCGTTGATGATGTGTGTCATACTGATGTGTGCTTCCTAGGCCCAGGGGTGAGGCCTTCATCAAGTTCATGAAAACCAAGGCAGAGCATGCGACCTGCAGGTGAATATATCTATGTCATCTATGTCACTATATATCTCTGTCTCTCTCCCTCTCTCTCTCTCTCTCTCTCTCTCTCTCTCTCTCTCTCTCTCTCTCTCTCTCTCTCTCTCCCTTTCTCTCTCTCACACACATTTCCTTTTTCTGGTGGCCTGTAAGGCTTGGCAGGAAGTGCTTCATTTTCTTGTGGTTTCCTGAAATTTGTTGTCTGACCTCATGAATTCAATAGATGACGTCTAAATTGCATCCATGTTTCATTTTCAATTCTGCTCTTAATTTGTTTGATGGAAATTAGCTATTAGCAATACTCTGGCACAAGCCATCTTTTTACTTTTGTAAACAACGACTATTGTACATGGTCCCTGTCGAACTAAACTAAATAAACTAAACTAAACTTAACATGTCGTCCGTCTGGTTTGTGAATTCAGACTCACCCAGTACCAAATGAACTGCAGAAATATGGAGAAACTCTCTGGAATCCTGGAACACTGTGCCCGAATATCTCACCTTGAGTAAGTGTGTGTGCGCATGTGCGTGTGTGTGTGTTTGTTTGTGTGTGTGTGTGTGTGTGTGTGTGTGTGTGTGTGTGTGTGTGTGTGTGTGTGTGTGTGTGTGTGTGCGTGTGTGTGTGTGTGTGTGTGTGTGTACATGTGTGTGTGTGTGTGTGTGTGTGTGTGTGTGTGTGTGTGTGTGTGTGTGTGTGTGTGTGTGTGTGTGTTTGTTTGTGTGTGTGTGTGTGTATGTGTGTGCACGGTGCGATTTGTCAGGATACCAGAATTGGAGGATGTGTTTCAGATTTTAAGCAATATCAATGGAATTATATTCAACTGTGATTAAAATTATGTGCAAAAAGTGGCGATATCAAAACCAGCAGGGGGGACAATCCCCCCATCCCCCCCCTACAAATCGCAACCTGTGTGTGTGTGCGCGCGCGCGCGTGTGTGTGTGTGTGTGTGTGTGTGTGTGTGTGTGTGTGTGTGTGTGTGTGTGTGTGTGTGTGTGTGTGTGTGTGTGTGTGTGTGTGTGTGTGTGTGTGTGTGTGTAATAATATTTATTTGAATGCCCTTTACTATCAACATCTCCTTCTTTGTTCATCTATCTTCTTCTCTTTAGCTTGTCTGGTAACCTGCTAAAGGATGAGGGCGTGCAGGTCTTAATGGATTGGCTCCCAAAACTGCGAATCAGGAAGTCTGTCAAGTAAGTGACCAGTGTCTGAGTATACAGACAGGCTCTACTGTATGCTACTAGCTTGCCTGCCTGTCCCTGTCTGTGGCGGTGGTGGTTCAGTTGGTAGAGGAGCATTATCATTAGATGTAGCCTCACAGATATATACGTAAGTACAGTATACAGTGTAAACTGTAAAGAACGTATTTAAAATCTCATTTCAATATATGTGTAGCATGGGAGCAATTGGAACTGGGTTAATGTTATCTGGTGTTACCATACCAAATCCAAATACCAAATCATAGATTGTAACTGATATGTTAACAAGAAATAACAGCAAAAGCTGTGTTTCATATTTTGTTTCATATCATCACTTTGTGTGTGTGTGTTTTTTTTTTCCTGTGTCATAGTTTGAATACTAACGGGCTGACCCAGGCTGGAGCCCTGCACCTTGTAAGCTGTATCAGCTGTGAGACAGTTGTCGCTGTGGAAGTCAGGTGAGGTCTGAAGTGTGAAAAACGCCATTTCCTCTTGTGGCATGGGGGTGAAGCGGTAGGGCTGGTTGTGGACCTTCAGCCTCGGTTCACGTCAAATACGTGAGGCACACGTTGTAGTCTCTGACCTACTTTCGCACAAAAAATTAGAATAACCTCTCTTCCCTGCCGGAAATCAGTGGTCTTACGACGCCAATCTAATGCTTTAAAATTCACTGCTACCATATGTGAAATCCAGAGGACATGCCAAACATGTCTCTCTCTGGACTGAAGGGTCACATCATGATACAGTATTGTGATGGCCATTTCTCGATTTGATACAATGTCATTGCAGCCCTACTTAATTATGTTTAGGTTTTGGGAATTTTTTCTTAATGGACATGGGACATGGGAGCTGTTCATATCTCGATGTATCAGTGTACCTGTAGTATGTTTATGTTTTTAACTTTATTTGTACCTGCATGTGCCTTTTGGTGTTAGATTGGGACACGAGGAAAGGTCATTGATTCACTTCATACAGGAGAGTGCACAGGAGAAAAGTCTGAGGTTAGTGTGTGTGTGTGTGTGTGTGTGTGTGTGTGTGTGTGTGTGTGTGTGTGTGTGTGTGTGTGTGTTTGTGTTTGTGTTTGTTTGTTTGTTTGTGTGTCTGAATGTGCATGTGCGTGTGTGTGTGTGTCTGTGCATATGTCTGTATGTCTGTATATGTGTCTTTGTGGGTATCTGTGTATGTCTCTGTATACCTGTGTACTGTATGTGTGTGTCCGTGTATCGATGTGTGCGCATGCGTGCGTGCGTGCGTGCGTGCATACAGGTACATGCAGGAATTGTTTCTGTTCTTTTGCTACCCAGTCACACTCTGAATATAAACCACACCTTTCGCCACAGTAGTTTGTGTTCCTCTTGCATGGGAGAGCTGTGTGTGTGCGTGTGTGCGTGCGTGCGTGTGTGTGTGTGCGTGTGTGCGTGTGCGTGTGTGTGTGTGTGTGTGTGTGTGTGTGTGTGTGTGTGTGTGTGTGTGTGTGTGTGTGTGTTTGTGCTGGTATTTGTGTAGCTGTGGGTGGGGGTGTGCGTCCGTGTGTCTATGTTTGTGTGTCTGCGTGTGTGTGTCTGTGTCCATATGTACATGAAAGCCAGAGATAGTGCTGTCTCCATTTATAAAGAAAGTGAAAGTATTGCACTTTTACTCAATTAATGGAAGCACTGTGTTGGCTCAGTCAGCACTATATTTCATCTCCTTATCTTCTCCTCTCTCTCTCTCTGTCTCTCTCTGTGTTTCTCTTCCTCTCTCTCTCTGTCTCTCTCTCTCTCTCTCTTCTCCCCTCTTCCCACTACGCTCTCTCTCTCTCTCACTCTCTCTCTGTCTTTGTCTCTCTCTCACTCTCTCTTTCTCTCTCTCTTCTCCCCCCTATCCTCTCCGCTCTCTCTGTCTCTCTGTCTCTGTCTCTCTCTCTCTCTATTCCCTTCATACCTCCCTCCCTCTCTTTCTTCCCCTTCTCTCTCTCTCTCTCTCTCTCTCTCTCTCCCGCTCTTCCTTATCCTTCCCCACCACACACACACACACACACTCGCCACCTCCCACCTCTCCTATCCATATGTCATGCAGTTGTTCCTCCACCTCCTCCTCATGTAATTGTTCCTCCTTCTCCTCCTCATGTAATTGTTCCTCCTCCTCCCCCTCCTCATGCCTTTGTTCCTCCTCTTCTTCTTCCACTTCCTATTTCCTGTTCCTGCTGCAGTCTGCGAGAGTGCAACTTCACAACTGAGCATGTGCAGAAGCTGGTGGAGATCCTGCTGACCTGCCCCACGCTCGTCACACTAGAGTGAGTGAGGGGTTCAGCACACACACACACACACACACACACACACACACACACACACACACACACACACACACACACACACACACACACACACACACACACACACACACACACACACACCAAATCAGAATTAATGAAGAGCAGCCAGACATGGCAACCTGGTCCCCTGGCCAATGCTGGATGTGTGTTTGTTTGCCCAAGTGTGTGATTTGTCACGTTTTTCTGTCTGTTGGTTGGTCGGTCTCTCTGTCTGTCTCTCTCTCTCTGTCTGTCTTTCTGTCTGTCTCTCTGTCTTATTAATTTGTCAATAGGCTCATTGTTACCAAATATGGTTTATAGACTCATTTGAGGAATATGAATATTCTATACAAATTCTATTAGATTTTCTTTTGAATCCTGTGTGCACCTGTGCATCATTTGGGGGCCAGGTTTTCATCTCTGATTACGCTTGCTATTTAAGTTATCATGTATGTAGTTAACCATGAAAATGTTGTGTCTTAATTGAACCATTTTGTCCTGGAGCGACATTTATGCTGCATTCAGGTTCTTGAGATTTGAACTGTTTTATTAAAAATGTGGGTATGTCAGAGCTGATTGAACACATTCTAATGCAAAATGAGGGACCTAGATTTTAAATGCAACTCATTTTATGTTTTTATGTGCTTGAGTTAAAAACCATTGGTGTGTTAGTATTGTAATTGTGGTGACAGTATTGTGCTAATGTTGTGTTGCTTTAGGTATGTGTCTGTGATGTCTTTAACATGCAGGCTATCCTGTAAGACGCTGCTCAGTGACAGCCTGACCATACTCAGTGACCTGGCCAAACTATGCTCACTACGGAACCTTGAGTAGGTATCACACTGAGCTGCACACACACACACACACACACACACACACACACACACACACACACACACACACACACACACACACACACACACACACACACACACACACACACACACACACACACACACACACACACACACACATACACAAATACACGCAGGCACGCACAAACAAACACATACGCGCACAAAAGCTGCGTACCGGTATAACTTCATCACTGTTTTCTTTTTTCTCATCTTTGTATTCTAGAATGCGAGATAACGGACTGTGTTCCGAGGCTATCGAGACGTTTTTCCAGCTTGTGAGCCCCCATCACCTCCAGTGGAACATCAGGTCAGAGGATCAGCAGTACAGCTCACCTGGGAAACTCCCATTGTCATTGCGCCTACTTTAGGGGGAGGATGGTGGCATGTCCATACCACTTCTGAAAATATCTATATGTGTCCCCATATAGTTTTTATGGCCATGAAAAGTTGACATTGTTAGGCCTGTCCTTACCATTACCGAATTTCACTTAATGACAAAGTCATAAAATGCTTATGGCATTGACATAATATGTATTATGACACATGCATGACTGCATTATGACAATGTTACGACACTGTTATGTCATACATATGACGCCGCCGTCAAGTGAAGTGCTACCAAACAAAGTACTATCTAGCTGACAAAGACGCGATGAGGTTGAAACCGGTCAGCGTTTTTAGACTATGCCCCAGTTTACAATAAAGGGTTTTTAGCTTTAAGAACTTTATTTCTCCTTGACTCATATGCAAGAGTTGCCTAAGGTAGGCCCAGTGGCCGCCAAGTCTACTATCTAGCTGGCTCTGTTGGATCATTTAGTATTTCTGTTCCTCTCTGGCAGCATCGAGGAGGCGTGGATGAGTGATGAAGCAGTGGTCGCCTTGGTAGCAGGATGCCTAAACGTCAACTCCAACATTCAGGAGATAGAGTAGGTCCAGACCAACTTTTGCTTTTTCTAAGTTTCTATTCAAAAGTTATTTATTGTCAAGCCATTATTTTGTTGCACACTTCTCATTGTATTTCCAAGTACTCTGCTCATAAAAATCATTCTGAATCGCAGAATTTTGGTACAGAATATATAAGAAAAGAAAAACTGGTAAGGTACTGGTAAAATCAAAATTCTATAAGGGTTATGTGACTATTTTTTTTGATAATTGAGGGCTATCTCTGTCAATTTACAAACACAATGTCATGTGTCATGCCACAAAATGTCATGTTTTCAGAGTACACACCAAATATATGAAAGTGAAACTTGCCTTATAGTTCAAACACAATGTACAGTAGAGTAGAGTAGAGTAGAGTAACTTTATTAATCCCCAGGGGGAAATTCAGGTATCCAGTAGCTTACATAAATACACAAATAAACAAATGCCCACATGGACATTTCAAGACACAAATGACACAGGAATAGTCAGGGAGGGCAAAATAAAAATAACTAGAAAAGTGCTCCGAGATCACATACCTCCGCCAGGGCATGGCATAATTAGATAATGGACAAAAATAATCACTTTACCAATATGAACGACTATATTCCTGTCAGAACTTTCAAAATGACACACTCATGTCAGTTCAGTCATTTGCAAAATCTACCTGCTTTGAAAGCTTGTGATCACGCGCTGATAGAACTGTAGCCTAATTAATGAAGGGAATGTAATGATTTTGACCAACAAAACTGAAACAACTACAGAAGGGTAAGGCCTTTTTTTGCCTACGATGGTATAGCCTATGCATCATTCTCATGGGCCACTGGTTAGTCTTGGCGCTGTCGGTTGAAGCGGCATTTGCTTCCCCGCATTCCTCAAATCACTATTCACCGTTTCTATCTCGCAACTGGGCTTGATTTTCAATTTAGTGAAGGGGGTGTTTGACCAGCATTGTGAACTTACACAGCCACAAATTCTATATTTTTGGCGATGGTACCCAATTAATTCGACATTGTCAACCAAAATGATCTGCGGTGGTCACTGTCCATCTCGCAACAATTCACTTCCACTTCACACATATTTTAGGCAGCGGTAATTAATTTTACATGATTGTTTGTTAACTTCAATGAGGGTGTAGCCTAGGGCTAGGCTGCCTGCTGATGAGCAACTTTTTAGGTTGATAGCACTGGTGTGGGAGCTGGCGTCAAAGGAGACAGTCCCACCCTGTTCCTTACTGTTTAGAATGGCGCAGGCTCACCCGTGTGGAATATATGCCGGTGCTCGACCATTATGCATGCTGTCGGGCTTTCTGATCCCTGTCCATCTCGCAAACAACTTGGGGTTATCTTTAAATGTAGCGAAGGGGATGTAATGAATTTTGCCAGCATTGTAAACGTAGGCCTAGAGTCATAAATTATTTTGGCAACGGTAGCTTAATTAATTCGACAGGATTGTGAACCTAAGTCACAGTCCACAACAACATTGTGAACTTACACGATCACATAGGCCTATTCCATATTTTTTGACAACGTAATTAATTCGACAGCATTGTGAACCTAAACGATCTGCGGGGGTGGTCACTGTCCTTCTCGCACCAGCAATGATAACATAGCCTAGGCCACACATAACAAATTGAATATTTTTGGTAGCGTTGGTAATTCATTTGACAGGACTGATTACTGCTTGCGGATGAAGGCTGCCTGCAGATGAACAACTTTTTAGGTGAAATGCACTTGGTGTTGGAGCTGGCGGTGAAGGAGAGAGTCTCTCCCTGTTCCTTGCTGAGACAGGCGCAGGCACGCCTCTGCTCAGTGCTCACCGTGCGCACCTTGTGGCAGGCAGTGGAATAGCAGCGAACTAACAAACACAGACAACAAACAAACACAGACAACAAACAAACACAGAACACACACAAACCCAGGCGATCACATAACCTCCTGGCGGAGGTAAAAATAGTAAAGATAACGAATGTGAAAAAGTAATATGTAAAAAATGTTAAAAAAAATGTAAAAAGGTAATTGTGCAAAAAGACATTCTGTGAGTTGGGATATACCATGTGCAGAAAACATACTCTGTCAGTTAAGGTAGACAGTCTTAACATGACCAGTGTTGACAGATATATCTATGATATAGTATAGTATGTAGAAGTAGGCAGTGTACAGAGTATGATAGGGGTGAAAGTGTCTCACAATGTCACTGTAAAGTACAGGTAAGTGTATAGACAACCACACGCCCACGCGCACACTCACGCACACACACACACACACACACACACACACACACACACACACACACACACACACACACACACACACACACACACACACACACACACACACACACACACACACACACACACACATACACACAGGAGGTTCCCAGTAACTGGGCCAGCTCCGCCAGATCACAGTCTTTGCTTGTGGTAAGCAGGAAAATAAGTATGTCCAGTGGTAAAGAGTCAAAAGTTCCTTAAAAGTGCAGTGATTGGACAGCACACCCACACACACAACACAACACACACACACACACACACACACACACACACACACACACACACACACACACACACACACACACACACACACACACACACACACACACACACACACACACACACACACACACACACACACACACGCGCGCCAAGAGGTTTCCCGGCCTGGGCCAGCTCTGGCATCTCAGGCAGTCCAGTCCCCAATGATGATGTCCTTCTTAGTTTCCTTCTGTGTGTTGTTAAACAGCTGAATTGCCCATGGGACAAAGGACTTCCTTAGTCTGTCAGTCCTGCAGGTGAAAGCCCGGAGTCTGTGACTGAACAGACTCAGTTGGTTAGTGAAGGTGGCGTTAAGGGGGTGATGCTGATTGTCCATAATAGAGTCCAGTATGCTCAGTGTTCTGCTCTCAGCTGTTGAGGTGAGTGACTTCAGCTCCATGCCCACCACTGACCCCGCCTTCCTCACCAGTCTGTCAAGGCGTCCAGCATCTCTCTTCCTGACGCTTCCACCCCAGCATGTCACAGCATAGACGCTGGCCATGACAGACTGGTAGAACATAAGCAGAAGTCGGCTGCAGACATTGAAGGACCTCAGCCTTCTGAGGAAATAGAGCCTGCTTTGGCCTTTCCTGTAGAGTGCATCTGAGTTTGTGGACCAGTCCAGTTTATTGTCGAGGTGCACTCCCAGGTACAGTACTTGTAAGTGCAGACAGTCTCCACCTTCTCTCCCCCAATAGAGACAGGCACCAAGGGTGGGGTGGAGCGCCTGAAATCAATAACCATTTCCTTGGTTTTGGTGGTGTTCAGGTACAGCTGATTGTTTTGACACCTCTCTCCATCCCATGAAGTCGTCGACCAGTCCCCTGTACTCCTCCTTCTGACCGTCTCTGATACACCCCACAATTGCAGTGTCATCTGAAAACTTCTGCATGTGGCATGTCACAGAGTTGTAGCTGAAGTCAGTTGTATACAGAGTGAACAGCACGGGGGAAAGCACCGTTTCTTGTGGCGCTCCTGTGCTGCTCACCACTGTCTCAGTATGTATACCAGAGTATTCAAGTTCTGGTTAACCCATTGATGCCTGATGTTGTGTTGCGCAACATTGGCCCTGGCGCCTGGAGCTGCATTACGAAACATTCAGGCTCATAAGATTTGAGACAACTTCATTAAAAATCTCTGTTTGTTTGAGATGAATGAATACATTCAATGAAAGATGAGGGTCTTAGCGTTTAAATGCAACTTAGTGCATATTTTTATGTGCTTCAGAAGCTGAGATATTTAGGTTTTTATAGGCTGAGGGCAGCTTTTCTTAAAAAGAGTTCAGGCATTCAGCACCCTTTTTAGCAGCTGCCTTAGGCGTCAATGGGTTAAGTCACTCATCAGATGTGGTAAGGGGAACCTGTTGTCAGCTGACCACAGGCTTCATCTCCATACCATAGTTGAGGTAATGTATGGTTTGTAACGGAATTAGGGGCCTCAATTGACCTCACTGACTGTGCACGCATTGTTGACTCAAACACACGTGCACACAAGCAGATAGTGCAGCAGACCCTAAAGAGAGAAGACCTGCCGTCCTGAAGTGTGTATCGTTGTAAAAAATAAGAGATTCTAAAAAGTACACTTGTTACACTATTGTGAGAGGGAAAAGGCTGTTCAAGAAGCATAGGAGATGTTTGAGGTTACAAGAAATAAACGTACCGACTGGACTGAGGACACCATCAGGAATGCCCTTGTCTGTGTCGCCCACTTCATATCTGAAGTTATCGTGACCATCCATTTCTTATTTTGAAAAAAAACACTTCTTCTTCATACACTGGCTCATTTCTTTACAGATGTGCGGTACATGGACGATTCTGCTCCAACAATGCTCATGCAGACTGATTACGTCACATCTGTGTACAAACAGTAAATGGGGTCTACTCTGTAGTTTTGCAGTATGTCTGCACAAACAGGCAAACAACTTGCCAGGTGTACACAAGTGTGCTATTGGAAGAAGGCACATGACGAATAAAATAGTGAATCTTGAGTTGATCTTATTCTATATATTGAACGAAATTACGTTGCTTGGCTCACAGTAAGAAAAGACAGTAAGAAAACGCAGTATACAGTATTTACAACAAGATATACATAACCACATACATAGGAAATGCATGTTGGGAGTTTATATGATCTATGGAATATTGTATGTTTTGTAGTTTTTATGTAGTATTTCATAGAAAAGATATTTGGCTTGCACATCATTCAAAACGTACGCTAATCTGTTTTGCTTCCCTTGGTAGGGTCACCAGCAACCTCATGACTTTGTCTTTGGCAGGACACCGCGGTGTTACAAATCACAGGTAGGTGAGGATTAAACAACGTTGACAGGGGGGGGGGGCTGAATCCCCCACATTTTGGCTTATATTGCCCACGGGGACCCATGGGGTCCCATGGGGTTCCATGGGATCCGGCCGGGGTCATTTCCCAGCCCTGCCCGATCTCTCTCTCCCAATCATTTCCTGTCTACTCCCACACTGTCCTGTAATAATAAAGGACAAAAAGCCCCAACATATAGTTTAAAAAAATACAAAGTGGACAAGCTGTGGGCATTAAAGATTGTTACCCAACCAAGGCAACATCAAAACAGAGAAACATGCCTTCAAAGTCTTGGCATGAGGTTGGAAATTGTAGTTACTGCAAATATTACATTGCAATATCTCTAAAACGGGACATATTTGGACCACAATGCTTTGCTAGAAGATAAAAGAGGTATAATGACCATTTTTAGTCTAAACTTAATTTTGACAAAATATGTAGTTACGCTACTACACTTTGCCTTTGTAGGGCAGAATGCTTGTCAAACTGAAATTAGGGCCTAGTGCTTATCTTTCTATTTCTTTTTCTATTTATTACATATCCACAAGTTCAAAGTTGCTGTGAAGGCCCTGCCATGGCCAACCGGTAGGGCACTCGCCTGCCATGCGGCTGACCCGGGTTCGATTCCCGACCCGGGTCCTTTGCCGACCCCTCCCGTCTCTCTCCCATTTCACTTTGTTTCATAGAGGTGTGGTAACTGCATTTTCCTTTGTGTTTAACAGTCGTAACTCAGTGGGCACGGGCTCATCTTTGAAGAGCATCAGGTAAGTGCTGCAGCTGACTTTCTTATTCAAATGAATAAACTGTAAATTATAGAAGAAGCGCAACACTGCTACAATTACGGTCAAGGTTTTAATGTGAAGGCTATGTCAGCTTTCACATTAAAACCTTGACCATAATTGTAGCAGTGTTGCGCTTCTTCTATAATTTTCAATTGACTTCCATGAGATGGCTGCACCTGCAAAAAAGATTCAAGGTGTGAAGGCCACTCGAAGATTCTTTAACTGTGAAATTGCATCTGGTTTAGCCACCAGCTAAGATGATTAAATGATGTGACGCAAATCCTTATCAAACGGATCGTAAGGGTCATGGCGAACCCTTTGATCTCGTTTTGTCTCGTCTCGATACATTTACAATTTTAAAAATGACCTTGACGCTTTCTTTTGTTAAAATAATACAGTAGTCCCCTTCTAGTGTATCCATAAACTGAGGCACATACTATTACACAACACGACTGTGACTGTATGACTGTATCAAGCAAAGCGCCTTGGAATTGGCACGAGTGAAAGTGCAAGATAACGTTAATGTACGCTACTGGTATTAGTCATACACAAGTAGTCATATCTGAATAGACGTTGTACCGAAGTGCCTCTTTATTTTTCAGATTCTCCAACTGTGACGTGAAGGGCCAGCACCTATGTGCTCTGCAGCCTGCGCTTGCAGCCTCTGCATTGCTGCAGGAGATCGAGTGAGTGCTCAACTGCCTTTAGTTAGACACACTTGCTATTGGCTCTAGTATTTATTTATTTTCACCTCCGCCCAAGGAGGTTCTGTTTTCGTTTCCGTTGGTTTGTCTGTCTGTCTGTTTGTTTGTCTGTCTGTCAGCAGTTGTTGGAAATGACAAAAGGAACAAGTGATTTTAATTTTTGTGGTGATCTGTATCACGATCTGGACCCAAGATTTTTTTTTAAGATTCTTCAACATTGGAGGTCTGCACTCTCTGAGTGCATTTCAAGTTATTATATATATATTATTTATTATATATATTGTACTGTATATTTATTTCTAGCTGTTTTATTTATTTCTAGTGTTATTTCAGTTCTTGTGCTGAAAATACACTCATACTTTTTCTGTTCTGTTGTATTCTACTCTATTCTATTCTAATGTGTTTGTACCAAAGCTTTGTGAGAGTGCCCTCTAGTGTTAAATAAACATACCACAGCTCACCTTTTCCAGGCATTTACAGCTATGTGTTTACTCTCTAACCAGGGCAGAATAGAATAGAATATAATATAATAGAATAGAATAGAATAGAATAGAATAGAATAGAATGAAGTGACACTGGAGTAGAATATGGTCCTAGGGGATGGGGTTCGAGATGTGTACAATATATACACAATGCTACCTAGAGTACCTGTTACATCACCCCTCTTCCTGAGCAGTGATGGGAAACCTGTACTCAGAGGTTACAGCCCAGGGGCCTATACTACAGAGCTGGTTCAGGAGTAAACCAGGTTACGTTAAGAGGTACATCATAGAAGAGCCTGGAGTCTTGGTATTCTTTAGAAAATGAAGATTCCAGGCTATTCTATTAGATGATTTACCTCTTAACTTAACCTGGCCCCAGTGCCACATATTCCAAGTGACCTGGTTTTGCCTTTCTAATTCAACCAGGTGATTGGCCTAGTAATCAAGTGACTTACATTTGGCCTCCGCTTGGCCCCATGGCTGTTTATATGTAATATAAATATTGTATATGTAAATATTGCTTGTGGACCACTGGTAAATCCCAATTGCCCCTACATCTCTGTTATTTTGTGATGCATTCGGACGAGATAAACAAAATCTGTAATTTACTCAAGTTGCAGACATTATGACAGGATTTGTTGTTTCGTCTCGCAGAGTCCTTGAAGGTCTTCTTGTACCGGTAGTTGTTTTTGCTTATTTGGTTCAATATAATCAGGATAGGCGTACTACCATGTGTCCCTTAAATGCTGTTAATCAAACTTTTGCCAGTATCCTCCATTATTAACTTCTGACAAAGATAAGAGACAAGAGATCACAAACACACACGTGTGCATTCTCACGCGACAGAAATGATCACTGGACTGGTCTGTGTATCACCGAAACACTATAGTTAATTTGCAGCGGAATTATTACTTCACAGACAAATTACAGACATGGAGCAATCACACGGGACTAATAACTCAGACATTCTCCACAATGATTCAGAATTACCAGTGGTCCATGGGTATTGTTTATGTTGTGTAAACTCTGCCATGACCTGCCCCCTTCTCTCTCCTCAGCCTATACCTGAACAGAATAGGTCCAGAGGGAGCAGACTTCATTGTCTCTATTCTTCATACCCTCGAGAATTTGAGAAAACTGAGGTAAACTACGTATGGCATATAGCTCTATGTTATAGCACTATTAGCAGCGGACAAACTATTAATGGAAAATCTAGCAATATTAATGGACAAAAAAAACATTGTTGGTGGGGGTCCCCACTGGAAAAGTTTGGAAACCACTGCTGTAGGTAAAGTTTCAGCAACCTTTTCTTTCTTTCTTCTTTCCTTTCTGTCTTCCAGCCTCCAAACTAAGCCACCAACTGAATATGAAATAGTGCCGATCATAGATGCCCTCCGTCAGTGTCCAAATCTTCAGAGTATTTCGTAAGTCTGGAATTCTTAAAGCACCCATGTATCTCTGTTGACATTCATAACAATACAGTATTTTTTACAATGTATTTGTACTGTCACCATGTGTGTTTTGCAGGTTGAGCGGGTGTTTAATCAGTGATATGGGAGCGGTGAAGCTCGGCGAGACATTGCCCAGCCTTCCACACCTCAAGTGCATAGAGTGAGAACCTAACAAGTCTCTTTTGGATAACTGCCATTTTTAATTTCACAATAATAATCCGCAACTCTGACATAATTAAACAAGTGTATGATCATTTTTAGACTTGACACAATGCAGAGTGTAGTGTCTTGGCACAGATGGGCCTGCCAACGGGCCAGTTCACTCATTGTTGAAAAGAATCAACTGCATCGTAATAACAGAGAGAGTAGAGAGACTTAAAGAATCTCTGATAATAACATTGCTATGACATTACCAAGAGCCTGAAGTAACATATTACATTAAGACTTGATCATTACAGTTTTGGTGACAGGAAAGTTATACAACTCAGGCTCTGTGTAAGGGGGTTAAGCACTTTGAATTAGTAAAATATTGGTTGTTATTGATGTTACTTTTTTTGTTACTTTCTCTCATGTCCAAGGGTCATCTGTGGTTGTCGTGGCAATTTCAGGTTGTCAAGGTGTTCTGGCTGGTCACCACCAAGAGGCTTGGAGGTGGTCAGGGGCATTGCTCAGTGCCGGACGCTAGAGGGCCTAAGGTGAGTACTCAGGTTGAATTCTGAGTGTGGGGGTCCGGTGTGTATCGCTAGGGCAGGGGTGAGGAACCTTTGTCATTAGAAGTGATTCCAATTTTATTAAGTCCTCCCAAGGGCCGTACTATGGACCGAAACTAGGATTTCTCCCTGCACGTTAAGGCCTATTGAAGGCAGCCACCTTTACAACAGACCACACCTTCACAAGGTCCCCTGAATATAACTTGATTGTATTGCAAATGTAATTTTTCAGATTGCTTTACAAAGCATGTCATATTTCATGTGAAAATGCATAGCATTAAAATGATATTGGGGGCCGGATAAGATGGCCTCACAGGCCGTGACCAGCCCCCAGGCCATAGGTTCACCACCCGCACTAGTGAGGTCCAGGGCTTGACTGGGTGAGAAATAGGGCCCGTGCACTTTTGGTTTAAAGGGGCACCTTATAATTAGCGGCACAGAATTGATTTCCCAGTGGGCCCTGCACTCCCATGGGCCCCTATTTTCAGAAATGTTTAAAAAAAAATTTTTTTTTAACTTTTCTGAAAATAGGGGCCTACGAGGGTGCAGGGCCCACCGGGAAATACCCGCTGTGCCAGATGGCCAGTCCAGCCCTGGTGGGGTCTGTGAAAGTTTGTGAGTTGTGCTGGTAATTGCAATATTAAACAGTACATAATAATGCATGCTGTGTGTCTTTTGTGTCCATTTTGTTGTGTCCAGGCTGGAGCATCTTGAACTGAGCGAGGAGGCCCTGAGCTGCTTGGCACTAGGCCTCAGTCACATGACCTCCATGACGTCTCTAAGGTGAGAGGAGATGGGTGCATGTGGAATGCAGCTCTTTGTCTGTAAACTGTAAATATGGGATAGCTAATGATATCCTAAACACACCTATGCCAAAAGTACCAGTTCACAGATGAAGAACTATATTACACATGCTGTACACTACTGTAATGTACGTAATGTAATTTAATGTGATGTAATATTAGGTACAGAGCAGTACCTTCATTGCTTTGTGTGTGCAGCAGACAGAGAGCAGGAGTTTCACCTGAAAGCCCCATTGGGAAACTGCAACTCCCATTGTCATCGTGACACGGCACTGCACAGCACACAAGTGAACACTGCACACAACGAAATTTCATTTATGCCTCACCCGTGCAAGGGGGCAGTCCTCAATGGCGCAGTGCGGCGGGACGGTACCATGCTCAGGGTACCTCAGTCATAGAGGAGGATGGGGGAGGGCACTGGTTAATTACTCCCCCCACTAACCTACCTGGCGGGTCAGGATTCGAACCGTCAACCTTTGGGCTACAAGTCTTACGCCCTAACCATTTACCCATGACTGCTCATGTACGTGTACCTCATAGCTAGCCAGGGAAATCCCCATGATGCTTGGGATGGGTTTCTTCCCTGAATGTGGGGTCTGGAGCGAGAGAACCAATTACATGTAGAGCGGGGTGGGGTTGGAAGACGATGACACGTACTACTCGACAAACGGAAGAATAAATACAGCTGACACGATTGGCAATGGGCTATGTACGTATATGCCAAATGAAGGATACATTTGTAACGGCCAATGAATGGCCACGGGCAATCGTAAACCACTCCTACTCCTCTCTTCTATGAGAAATTGCATAGGTAGCCTCTTGACTATCTCACTTGAGGTGAACCAGGCCACTGGAAAGGAGGTCACTTGCGTTCTAGCCTTTTTGGTGCTCTCAGTCTGGGACTGTATTCAGTTGAAAACAAGCTGGTCCACTTCACAGGAGACTGGGCCAACGATGAATGGAGCACACAGGACACGTTTTGCTGTGGTGCAAGCATGCTGTGGTGCAAGCATGACTAACGTTTCGACGCAGTATGTCTTCATCAGAGTTAGCCAGGCCACCTCATAGCTGCATTCAACAGTAGCTTTGAGCTCGGAAAGATGACTGTTTGTCGGACAGCTCTTGGTACTGTAGTCATATCAATGTCTCAGCAGATAGCTACACAGCCCATTTATATCAGTTTCAGTGGTCGATCATTATGAGACAGTAGTCGGCGTGCTGTTTTGTTCACAGCTGTTTTGTTTGTTTGTTTGTGTTTTGTTTAGGCTGAGCGGCATCTCCATGGTAACTGCATCACCTGAGCAGCGGAATATCACCACGCACACGCAGCCTCTAATGGCGGCACTGCGGGGATGTAATGGCATGGAACAGATTGAGTGAGTGCAAACACATGCGGTTGCACATACACAGACACACACACACACACGGACACACACACACACACACACACAAGCACACACGCACACGCACAGACACATGCGCTCTCTCTCTCTCTCTCTCTCTCTCTCTCTCTCTCTCTCTCTCTCTCTCTCTCTCTCTCTATATATATATATATATATATATATATATCTCCCTCCCCCCTCTCTCTCTCTCTCTCTCTCTCTCTCTCTCTCTCTTTCTCTCCTTCTTTCTGTCTGTGGCTCTTAATGCTTTTTCTCTTGTACACACATTCACACTGTAATGCACTCACAACAATGGATTAGAAACATCAGCATCTTCGATTCAGCTTTAAGCCCCTAGTGATTATGCAGTCTCTCGCTGTCTCTGCTTGCCACTGTCCGCTACTGTATGGAGCTGACAGGAGTGCATGCTACAGTGAAAACTGCAAGTTAGGGATGCAAACGATTAATCGATTAAAAAACATTCATCTCAATTAATCGCCAATTCAACTGACAAGAGACCCAGGTGAAATGGGCATGTGAAGAGTGTGTGTAAAGAGGGGTCTGAATAACCGGAATATTTAAATCACGTTTGGATTAAAGAATTTAAATAGAATTAATTTAAATGTAGCATATTAAACGCCGCTTATCAATTAATCATAAGGCAATCGATAAGGCAATCAACTAACGATTAATAAATCAATCGATAATTTGCATCCCTACTGCAAGTGCACTCCAAGTCTTCCAGTGAGGTGTTTCTCTCTTTTTCTCTTTTCCAGATTTACAACAGCATTACAGACATTGGTCATTTTTATACTGGCTATACTGTGTTGTATATAACTTATAAGTGTGTTTGTGTGTGTGTGTGTGTGTGTGTGTGTGTGTGTGTGTGTGTGTGTGTGTGTGTGTGTGTGTGTGTCTGTCTGTCTGTCTGTCTGTATGTGTGTGTCCGTGTGTGTGTCCGTGTGTGTGTGTGTGTGTGAGTGAATGTGTGTGTGTGTGTGTGTGTGTGTGTACGTGTGTACGTGTGTGTATGTGTGTGTGTGTGTGTGTGTGTGCAGGCTGGAGGCCATAAGATTGGGAGAGATGGGTGTGCAGGAGCTGGTTAAACACATCCCCACCTGGACACAGCTGAGGCACATCAGGTGAGATCATCACCACACACGGACATACACTACATACTGTACAGTACAGTACAGGAGAAGCATTATGGCACTTAATAATCTTTGTTGCACTTTAAGTGGGATGAAAGGGGGCTTGGGGGGGTCAAGCACTGGTGGCAGTTTTACCGCTTGTGCACTTTACTTTGAAAACCTGCTGCTACTAAGTATTCTACCCCAAACACTATTTTGTTGCCTTTTTTGACAATAGAATCTTGAATCTGTATGTGCCCCCTAGCCTGGCTGATAACTGCATTGGAGACGGTGCTGGGGAGACGCTGCTGCGCTCACTAGCCCACTGCCCTGCTGTGGAGATACTCAAGTGAGATTTTACTCCGTTTCTGTACAATATTATGCAAAAGTTCAAGGATCCATGCACAGCTTCTAGGTGCTGGTAAACACAGGAGGAGTGTTCAGTAATTCACAGGAAAGATGTTTACTGCAAACTTTCTAGACCAACAACGCACTGAATAAATGAGCAATACGTTTTTAAAAAGTGTGAGGTAAACTTCTTTCCTTTGAATTATTGTATAATATTGATTTAGTCCACTTCGCCTACTTCCGTTTGTGGCTCTGTTTATATGTTTCTCCGTGTGTCTGTCTGTCTGTCTGTCTCTCTGTCTGTCTGT